>NW_027228348.1:0-159890 GCF_037783145.1 Equus przewalskii
GTAGGCTGTAACAGCACTGTGCAGAGCGAGTTGTTTCTTCGCTTCCCAAAGCTGGAAGCAAGATGCTGTGGGGCCCAACTCGCCCTTTTTAAAGAAGCCTGCACGTTGTGCCTTTCACCTGTAGGGCAATGTAGCACACCCAGAGCAGAAGTCCTACTTCAGCCAGATCAGGCCTGCAAAGACACTTCGTTTCACAGGCCTTTGGAAGAGATGTTCCCGGTAGGCTGTAAGAACACTGAGCAGAGCGAGTTGTTTCTTAGCTTCCCAAAGAGCTGGAAGCAAGGTGCTGTGGGGCCCAACTCGCCCTTTGGAAAGAAGCCTGCACGTTGTGCCTTTCAGCTCTACGGCAAAGTATCACACCCAGAGCAAAAGTCCTACTTCAGCCAGATGAGGCCTGCAAAGACACTGCGTTTCACAGGCCTTTGGAAGAGATGTTCCTGGTAGGCTGTAAGAGCACTAGGCAGAGCGAGTTGTTTCTTAGCTTCCCAAAGAGCTGGAAGCAAGATGCTGTGGGGCCCAACTCGCCCTTTGGAAAGAAGCCTGCACGTTGTGCCTTTCAGCTCTAGGGCACTGTAGCACACCCAGAGCAGAAGTCCTACTTCAGCCAGATAAGGCCTGCAAAGACACTGCGTTTCACAGGCCTTTGGAAGAGATGTTCCCGGTAGGCTGTAAGAGCACTGTGCAGAGCGAGTTGTGTCTTAGCTTCCCAAAGAGCTGGAAGCAAGATGCTGTGGGGCCGAACTTGCCCTTTGGAAAGAAGCCTGCACGCTGTGCCTTTCAGCTCTAGGGCAATGTAGCACACCCAGAGCAGAAGTCCTACTTCAGCCAGATCAGGCCTGCAAAGACACTGCCTTTCAAGGGCCTTTGGAAGAGATGTTCCCGGTAGGCTGTAAGAGCACTGTGCAGAGCGAGTTGTTTCTTAGCTTCCCAAAGAGCTGGAAGCAAGATGCTGTGGTGCCCAACTCGCCCTATGGAAAGAAGCCTGCACGTTGTGCCTTTCAGCTCTAGGGCAAAGTAGCACACCCAGAGCAGAAGTCCTACTTCAGCCAGATCAGGCCTGCAAACACACTGCGTTTCACAGGCCTTTGGAAGAGATGTTCCCAGTACTCTGTAAGAGCACTGTGCAGAGCGAGCTGTTTCTTAGCTTCCCAAAGAGCTGGAAGCAAGATGCTGTGGGGCCCAACTCGGCCCTTGGAAAGAAGCCTGCACGTTGTGCCTTTCAGCTGTAGGGCAATGTAGCACACCCAGAGCAGAAGTCCTACTTCAGCCAGATCAGGCCTGCAAAGACACTGCGTTTCACAGGCCTTTGGTAGAGATGTTCCCGGTAGGCTGTAAGAGCACTGTGCAGAGCGAGTTGTTTCTTAGCTTCCCAAAGAGCTGGAAGCAAGATGCTGTGGGGCCCAACTCGCCCTTTGGAAAGAAGCCTGCACGCTGTGCCTTTCAGCTCTAGGGCAATGTAGCACACCCAGAGCAGAAGTCCTACTTCAGCCAGACCCAGCCTGCAAAGAAACTGCGTTTCACAGGCCTTTGGAAGAGATGTTCCCGGTAGGCTGTAAGAGCACTGTGCAGAGCGAGTTGTTTCTTAGCTTCCCAAAGAGCTGGAAGCAAGATGCTGTGGGGCCCAACTCCCCCTTTGGAAAGAAGCCTGCGCGTTGTGCCTTTCAGATCTAGGGCAAAATAGCAAACCAGAGCAGAAGTCCTACTTTAGCCAGATCAGGCCAGCAAAGAAACTGCGTTTCACAGGCCTTTGGCAGAGATGTTCCGTGTAGGCTGTAACAGCACTGTGCAGAGCGAGTTGTTTCTTCGCTTGCCAAAGCTGGAAGCAAGATGCTGTGGGGCCCAACTCACCCTTTTTAAAGAAGCCTGCACGTTGTGCCTTTCACCTGTAGGGCAATGTAGCACACCCAGAGCAGAAGTCCTACTTCAGCCAGATCAGGCCTGCAAACACACTGCGTTTCACAGGCCTTTGGAAGAGATGTTCCCGGTAGGCTGTAAGAGCACTGTGCAGAGCGAGCTGTTTCTTAGCTTCCCAAAGAGCTGGAAGCAAGATGCTGTGGGGCCCAACTCGCCCTTTGGAAAGAAGCCCGCACGCTGTGCCTTTCAGCTCTAGGGCAATGTAGCACACCCAGAGCAGAAGTCCTACTTCAGCCCGATCAGGCCTGCAAAGAAACTGCGTTTCACAGGCCTTTGGAAGAGATGTTCCCGGTAGGCTGTAAGAGCACTGTGCAGAGCGAGTTGTTTCTTAGCTTCCCAAAGAGCTGGAAGCAAGATGCTGTGGGGCCCAACTCGCCCTTTGGAAACAAGCCTGCAAGTTGTGCCTTTCAGCTCTACGGCAAAGTATCACACCCAGAGCAAAAGTCCTACTTCAGCCAGATCAGGCCTGCAAAGAAACTGCGTTTCACAGGCCTTTGGAAGAGATGTTCCCGGTAGGCTGTAAGAGCACTGTGCAGAGCGAGTTGTTTCTTAGCTTCCCAAAGAGCTGGAAGAAAGATGCTGTGGGGCCCAACTCGCCCTTTGGAAAGAAGACTGCACGTTGTGCCTTTCAGCTCTAGGGCAATGTAGCACACCCAGAGCAGAAGTCCTACTTCAGCCAGATCAGGCCTGCTAAGACACTGCGTTTCACAGGCCTTTGGAAGAGATGTTCCCGGTAGGTTGTAAGAGCACTGTGAAGAGCGAGTTGTTTCTTAGCTTCCCAAAGAGCTGGAAGCAAGATGCTGTGGGGCCCAACTCGCCCTTTGGAAAGAAGCCTGCACATTGTGCCTTTCAGCTCTATGGCAATGTAGCAC
Organism: Equus przewalskii; assembly: GCF_037783145.1. Classification (NCBI taxonomy): domain Eukaryota; kingdom Metazoa; phylum Chordata; class Mammalia; order Perissodactyla; family Equidae; genus Equus; species Equus przewalskii. The sequence continues at coordinate 2,787 of NW_027228348.1, forward strand.
ACCCAGAGCAGAAGTCCTACTTCAGCCAGATCAGGCCTGCTAAGACACTGCGTTTCACAGGCCTTTGGAAGAGATGTTCCCGGTAGGCTGTAAGAGCACTTTGCAGAGCGAGTTGTTTCTTAGCTTCCCAAAGAGCTGGAAGCAAGATGCTGTGGGGCCCAACTCGCCCTTTGGAAAGAAGCCTGCACGTTGTGCCTTTCAGCTGTAGGGCAATGTAGCACACCCAGAGCAGAAGTCCTACTTCAGCCAGATCAGGCCTGCAAAGACACTGTGTTTCAGAGGCCTTTGGAAGAGATGTTCCCGGTAGGCTGTAAGAGCACTGAGCAGAGCGAGTTGTTTCTTAGCTTCCCAAAGAGCTGGAAGCAAGATGCTGTGGGGCCCAACTCGCCCTTTGGAAAGAAGACTGCACGCTGTGCCTTTCAGCTCTACGGCAAAGTATCACACCCAGAGCAAAAGTCCTACTTCAGCCAGATCAGGCCTGCAAAGAAACTGCGTTTCACAGGCCTTTGGAAGAGATGTTCCCGGTAGGCTGTAAGAGCACTGTGCAGAGCGAGTTGTTTCTTAGGTTCCCAAAGAGCTGGAAGCAAGATGCTGTGGGGCCCAACTCGCCCTTTGGAAACAAGCCTGCACGTTGTGCCTTTCAGCTCTAAGGCAAAGTATCACACCCAGAGCAAAAGTCCTACTTCAGCCAGATCAGGCCTGCAAAGAAACTGCGTTTCACAGGCCTTTGGAAGAGATGTTCCCGGTAGGCTGTAAGAGCACTGTGCAGAGCGAGTTGTTTCTTAGCTTCCCAAAGAGCTGGAAGAAAGATGCTGTGGGGCCCAACTCGCCCTTTGGAAAGAAGCCTGCACGTTGTGCCTTTCAGCTCTAGGGCAATGTAGCACACCCAGAGCAGAAGTCCTACTTCAGCCAGATCAGGCCTGCTAAGACACTGCGTTTCACAGGACTTTGGAAGAGATGTTCCGGTAGGTTGTAAGAGCACTGTGCAGAGCGAGTTGTTTCTTAGCTTCCCAAAGAGCTGGAAGCAAGATGCTCTGGGGCCCAGCTCGCCCTTTGGAAAGAAGCCTGCACGTTGGGCCTTTCAGCTGTAGGGCAATGTAGCACACCCAGAGCAGAAGTCCTACTTCAGCCAGTCAGGCCTGCAAAGAAACTGCATTTCACAGGCCTTTGGAAGAGATGTTAACGGTATGCTGTAAGAGCACTGAGCAGAGCGAGTTGTTTCTTAGCTTCCCAAAGAGCTGGAAGCCAGATGCTGTGGGGCCCAACTCGCCCTTTGGAAAGAAGCCTGCACGTTGTGCCTTTCAGCTCTAGGGCAACGTAGCACACCCAGAGCAGAAGTCCTACTTCAGCCAGATCAGGCGTGCAAAGACACTGCGTTTCAAGGGCCTTTGGAAGAGATGTTCCCGGTAGGCTGTAAGAGCACTGTGCAGAGCGAGTTGTTTCTTAGCTTCCCAAAGAGCTGGAAGCAAGATGCTGTGGGGCCCAACTCGCTCTTTGGAAAGAAGCCTGCACGTTGTGCCTTTCAGCTCTAGGGCAATGTAGCACACCCAGAGCAGAAGTCCTACTTCAGCCAGATCAGGCCTGCAAAGAAACTGCGTTGCACAGGCCCTTGGAAGAGATGTTCCCGGTAGGCTGTAAGAGCACTGTGCAGAGCGAGTTGTTTCTTAGCTTCCCAAAGAGCTGGAAGCAAGATGCTGTGGGGCCCAACTCGCCCTTTGGAAAGAAGCCTGCATGTTGTGCCTTTCAGCTGTAGGGCAATGTAGCACACCCAGAGCAGAAGTCCTACTTCAGCCAGATCAGGCCTGCAAAGACACTGCGTTTCACAGGCCTTTGGAAGAGATGTTCCCGGTAGGCTGTAAGAGCACTGTGCAGAGCGAGTTGTTTCTTAGCTTCCCAAAGAGCTGGAAGCAAGATGCTGTGGGGCCCAACTCGCCCTTTGGAAAGAAGCCCGCACGCTGTGCCTTTCAGCTCTAGGGCAATGTAGCACACCCAGAGCAGAAGTCCTACTTCAGCCAGATCAGGCCTGCAAAGAAACTGCGTTTCACAGGCCTTTGGAAGAGATGTTCCCGGTAGGCTGTAAGAGCACTGTGCAGAGCGAGTTGTTTCTTAGCTTCCCAAAGAGCTGGAAGCAAGATGCTGTGGGGCCCAACTCGCCCTATGGAAACAAGCCTGCACGTTGTGCCTTTCAGCTCTACGGCAAAGTATCACACCCAGAGCAAAAGTCCTACTTCAGCCAGATCAGGCCTGCAAAGAAACTGCGTTTCACAGGCCTTTGGAAGAGATGTTGCCGGTAGGCTGTAAGAGCACTGTGCAGAGCGAGTTGTTTCTTAGCTTCCCAAAGAGCTGGAAGAAAGATGCTGTGGGGCCCAACTCGCCCTTTGGAAAGAAGCCTGCACGTTGTGCCTTTCAGCTCTAGGGCAATGTAGCACACCCAGAGCAGAAGTCCTACTTCAGCCAGATCAGGCCTGCTAAGACACTGCGTTTCACAGGCCTTTGGAAGAGATGTTCCCGGTAGGTTGTAAGAGTACTGTGCAGAGCGAGTTGTTTCTTAGCTTCCCAAAGAGCTGGAAGCAAGATGCTGTGGGGCCCAACTCGCCCTTTGGAAACAAGCCTGCGCGTTGTGCCTTTCAGCTCTAGGGCAAAGTATCACACCCAGAGCAAAAGTCCTACTTCAGCCAGATCAGGCCTGCAAAGAAACTGCGTTTCACAGGCCTTTGGAAGAGATGTTCCCGGTAGGCTGTAAGAGCAGTGTGCAGAGCGAGTTGTTTCTTAGCTTCCCAAAGAGCTGGAAGCAAGATGCTGTGGGGCCCAACTCGCCCTTTGGAAAGAAGCCTGCACGTTGTGCCTTTCAGCTCTAGGGCAATGTAGCACACCCAGAGCAGAAGTCCTACTTCAGCCAGATCAGGCCTGCAAAGAAACTGCGTTTCACAGGCCTTTGGAAGAGATGTTCCCTGTAGGCTGTAAGAGCACTGAGCAGAGCGAGTTGTTTCTTAGCTTACCAAAGAGCTGGAAGCAAGATGCTGTGGGGCCCAACTCGCCCTTTGGAAAGAAGCCTGCACGTTGTGCCTTTCAGCTGTAGGGCAATGTAGCACACCCAGAGCAGAAGTCCTACTTCAGCCAGATCAGGCCTGCAAAGGCACTGCGTTTCACAGGCCTTTGGAAGAGATGTTCCCGGTAGGCTGTAAGAGCAGTGTGCAGAGCGAGTTGTTTCTTAGCTTCCCAAAGAGCTGGAAGCAAGATGCTGTGGGGCCCAACTCGCCCTTTGGAAAGAAGCCTGCACGTTGTGCCTTTCAGATCTAGGGCAAAATAGCAAACCAGAGCAGAAGTCCTACTTTAGCCAGATCAGGCCTGCAAAGAAACTGCGTTTCACAGGCCTTTGGAAGAGATGTTCCGTGTAGGCTGTAACAGCACTGTGCAGAGCGAGTTGTTTCTTCGCTTCCCAAAGCTGGAAGCAAGATGCTGTGGGGCCCAACTCACCCTTTTTAAAGAAGCCTGCACGTTGTGCCTTTCAGCTGTAGGGCAATGTAGCACACCCAGAGCAGAAGTCCTACTTCAGCCAGATCAGGCGTGCAAAGACACTGCGTTTCAGAGGCCTTTGGAAGAGATGTTCCCGGTAGGCTGTAAGAGCACTCAGCAGAGCGAGTTGTTTCTTAGCTTCCCAAAGAGCTGGAAGCAAGATGCTGTGGGGCCCAACTCGCCCTTTGGAAAGAAGCCTGCACGTTGTGCCTTTCAGCTCTACGGCAAAGTATCACACCCAGAGCAAAAGTCCTACTTCAGCCAGATCAGGCCTGCAAAGAAACTGCGTTTCACAGGCCTTTGGAAGAGATGTTCCCGGTAGGCTGTAAGAGCACTAGGCAGAGCGAGTGGTTTCTTAGCTTCCCAAAGAGCTGGAAGCAAGATGCTGTGGGTCCCAACTCGCCCTTTGGAAAGAAGCCTGCACGTTGTGCCTTTCAGCTCTAGGGCAATGTAGCACACCCAGAGCAGAAGTCCTACTTCAGCCAGATCAGGCCTGCAAAGACACTGCGTTTCACAGGCCTTTGGAAGAGATGTTCCCGGTAGGCTGTAAGAGCACTGTGCAGAGCGAGTTGTTTCTTAGCTTCCCAAAGAGCTGGAAGCAAGATGCTGTGGGGCCCAACTCGCCCTTTGGAAAGAAGCCTGCACGCTGTGCCTTTCAGCTCTAGGGCAATGTAGCACACCCAGAGCAGAAGTCCTACTTCAGCCAGATCAGGCCTGCAAAGACACTGCGTTTCAAGGGCCTTTGGAAGAGATGTTCCCGGTAGGCTGTAAGAGCACTGTGCAGAGCGAGTTGTTTCTTAGCTTCCCAAAGAGCTGGAAGCAAGATGCTGTGGGGCCCAACTCGCCCTTTGGAAAGAAGCCTGCACGTTGTGCCTTTCAGCTCTCGGGCAGTGTAGCACACCCAGAGCAGAAGTCCTACTTCAGCCAGATCAGGCCTGCAAACACACTGCGTTTCACAGGCCTTTGGAAGAGATGTTCCCGGTAGGCTGTAAGAGCACTGTGCAGAGCGAGCTGTTTCTTAGCTTCCCAAAGAGCTGGAAGCAAGATGCTGTGGGGCCCAACTCGCCCTTTGGAAAGAAGCCTGCACGTTGTGCCTTTCAGCTGTAGGGCAATGTAGCACACCCAGAGCAGAAGTCCTACTTCAACCAGATCAGGCCTGCAAAGACACTGCGTTTCACAGGCCTTTGGAAGAGATGTTCCCGGTAGGCTGTAAGAGCACTGTGCAGAGCGAGCTGTTTCTTAGCTTCCCAAAGAGCTGGAAGCAAGATGCTGTGGGGCCCAACTCGCCCTTTGGAAAGAAGCCTGCACGTTGTGCCTTTCAGATCTAGGGCAAAATAGCAAACCAGAGCAGAAGTCCTACTTTAGCCAGATCAGGCCTGCAAAGAAACTGTGTTTCACAGGCCTTTGGAAGAGATGTTCCGTGTAGGCTGTAACAGCACTGTGCAGAGCGAGTTTCTTCGCTTCCCAAAGCTGGAAGCAAGATGCTGTGGGGCCCAACTCACCCTTTTTAAAGAAGCCTACACGTTGTGCCTTTCACCTGTAGGGCAATGTAGCACACCCAGAGCAGAAGTCCTACTTCAGCCAGATCAGGCCTGCAAAGACACTTCGTTTCACAGGCCTTTGGAAGAGATGTTCCCGGTAGGCTGTAAGAACACTGAGCAGAGCGAGTTGTTTCTTAGCTTCCCAAAGAGCTGGAAGCAAGGTGCTGTGGGGCCCAACTCGCCCTTTGGAAAGAAGCCTGCACGTTGTGCCTTTCAGCTCTACGGCAAAGTATCACACCCAGAGCAAAAGTCCTACTTCAGCCAGATCAGGCCTGCAAAGACACTGCGTTTCACAGGCCTTTGGAAGAGATGTTCCCGGTAGGCTGTAAGAGCACTAGGCAGAGCGAGTTGTTTCTTAGCTTCCCAAAGAGCTGGAAGCAAGATGCCGTGGGTCCCAACTCGCCCTTTGGAAAGAAGCCTGCACGTTGTGCCTTTCAGCTCTAAGGCACTGTAGCACACCCAGAGCAGAAGTCCTACTTCAGCCAGATAAGGCCTGCAAAGACACTGCGTTTCACAGGCCTTTGGAAGAGATGTTCCCGGTAGGCTGTAAGAGCACTGTGCAGAGCGAGTTGTGTCTTAGCTTCCCAAAGAGCTGGAAGCAAGATGCTGTGGGGCCCAACTCGCCCTTTGGAAAGAAGCCTGCACGTTGTGCCTTTCAGCTCTAGGGCAATGTAGCACACCCAGAGCAGAAGTCCTACTTCAGCCAGATCAGGCCTGCAAAGACACTGCGTTTCAAGGGCCTTTGGAAGCGATGTTCCCGGTAGGCTGTAAGAGCACTGTGCAGAGCGAGTTGTTTCTTAGCTTCCCAAAGAGCTGGAAGCAAGATGCTGTGGGGCCCAACTCGCCCTTTGGAAAGAAGCCTGCACGTTGTGCCTTTCAGCTCTAGGGCAGTGTAGCACACCAAGAGCAGAAGTCCTACTTCAGCCAGATCAGGCCTGCAAACACACTGCGTTTCACAGGCCTTTGGAAGAGATGTTCCCGGTAGGCTGTAAGAGCACTGTGCAGAGCGAGCTGTTTCTTAGCTTCCCAAAGAGCTGGAAGCAAGATGCTGTGGGGCCCAACTCGCCCTTTGGAAAGAAGCCTGCACGTTGTGCCTTTCAGCTGTAGGGCAATGTAGCACACCCAGAGCAGAAGTCCTACTTCAGCCAGATCAGGCCTGCAAAGACACTGCGTTTCACAGGCCTTTGGAAGAGATGTTCCCGGTAGGCTGTAAGAGCACTGTGCAGAGCGAGCTGTTTCTTAGCTTCCCAAAGAGCTGGAAGCAAGATGCTGTGGGGCCCAACTCGCCCTTTGGAAAGAAGCCTGCACGTTGTGCCTTTCAGATCTAGGGCAAAATAGCAAACCAGAGCAGAAGTCCTACTTTAGCCAGATCAGGCCTGCAAAGAAACTGTGTTTCACAGGCCTTTGGAAGAGATGTTCCGTGTAGGCTGTAACAGCACTGTGCAGAGCGAGTTGTTTCTTCGCTTCCCAAAGCTGGAAGCAAGATGCTGTGGGGCCCAACTCACCCTTTTTAAAGAAGCCTACACGTTGTGCCTTTCACCTGTAGGGCAATGTAGCACACCCAGAGCAGAAGTCCTACTTCAGCCAGATCAGGCCTGCAAAGACACTTCGTTTCACAGGCCTTTGGAAGAGATGTTCCCGGTAGGCTGTAAGAACACTGAGCAGAGCGAGTTGTTTCTTAGCTTCCCAAAGAGCTGGAAGCAAGGTGCTGTGGGGCCCAACTCGCCCTTTGGAAAGAAGCCTGCACGTTGTGCCTTTCAGCTCTACGGCAAAGTATCACACCCAGAGCAAAAGTCCTACTTCAGCCAGATCAGGCCTGCAAAGACACTGCGTTTCACAGGCCTTTGGAAGAGATGTTCCTGGTAGGCTGTAAGAGCACTAGGCAGAGCGAGTTGTTTCTTAGCTTCCCAAAGAGCTGGAAGCAAGATGCTGTGGGGCCCAACTCGCCCTTTGGAAAGAAGCCTGCACGTTGTGCCTTTCAGCTCTAGGGCACTGTAGCACACCCAGAGCAGAAGTCCTACTTCAGCCAGATAAGGCCTGCAAAGACACTGCGTTTCACAGGCCTTTGGAAGAGATGTTCCCGGTAGGCTGTAAGAGCACTGTGCAGAGCGAGTTGTGTCTTAGCTTCCCAAAGAGCTGGAAGCAAGATGCTGTGGGGCCGAACTCGCCCTTTGGAAAGAAGCCTGCACGCTGTGCCTTTCAGCTCTAGGGCAATGTAGCACACCCAGAGCAGAAGTCCTACTTCAGCCAGATCAGGCCTGCAAAGACACTGCCTTTCAAGGGCCTTTGGAAGAGATGTTCCCGGTAGGCTGTAAGAGCACTGTGCAGAGCGAGTTGTTTCTTAGCTTCCCAAAGAGCTGGAAGCAAGATGCTGTGGTGCCCAACTCGCCCTATGGAAAGAAGCCTGCACGTTGTGCCTTTCAGCTCTAGGGCAAAGTAGCACACCCAGAGCAGAAGTCCTACTTCAGCCAGATCAGGCCTGCAAACACACTGCGTTTCACAGGCCTTTGGAAGAGATGTTCCCAGTACTCTGTAAGAGCACTGTGCAGAGCGAGCTGTTTCTTAGCTTCCCAAAGAGCTGGAAGCAAGATGCTGTGGGGCCCAACTCGTCCCTTGGAAAGAAGCCTGCACGTTGTGCCTTTCAGCTGTAGGGCAATGTAGCACACCCAGAGCAGAAGTCCTACTTCAGCCAGATCAGGCCTGCAAAGACACTGCGTTTCACAGGCCTTTGGTAGAGATGTTCCCGGTAGGCTGTAAGAGCACTGTGCAGAGCGAGTTGTTTCTTAGCTTCCCAAAGAGCTGGAAGCAAGATGCTGTGGGGCCCAACTCGCCCTTTGGAAAGAAGCCTGCACGCTGTGCCTTTCAGCTCTAGGGCAATGTAGCACACCCAGAGCAGAAGTCCTACTTCAGCCAGACCCAGCCTGCAAAGAAACTGCGTTTCACAGGCCTTTGGAAGAGATGTTCCCGGTAGGCTGTAAGAGCACTGTGCAGAGCGAGTTGTTTCTTAGCTTCCCAAAGAGCTGGAAGCAAGATGCTGTGGGGCCCAACTCCCCCTTTGGAAAGAAGCCTGCGCGTTGTGCCTTTCAGATCTAGGGCAAAATAGCAAACCAGAGCAGAAGTCCTACTTTAGCCAGATCAGGCCAGCAAAGAAACTGCGTTTCACAGGCCTTTGGCAGAGATGTTCCGTGTAGGCTGTAACAGCACTGTGCAGAGCGAGTTGTTTCTTCGCTTGCCAAAGCTGGAAGCAAGATGCTGTGGGGCCCAACTCACCCTTTTTAAAGAAGCCTGCACGTTGTGCCTTTCACCTGTAGGGCAATGTAGCACACCCAGAGCAGAAGTCCTACTTCAGCCAGATCAGGCCTGCAAAGACACTGCGTTTCACAGGCCTTTGGAAGAGATGTTCCCGGTAGGCTGTAAGAGCACTGTGCAGAGCGAGTTGTTTCTTAGCTTCCCAAAGAGCTGGAAGCAAGATGCTGTGGGTCCCAACTCGCCCTTTGGAAAGAAGCCTGCACGTTGTGCCTTTCAGCTCTAGGGCAATGTAGCACACCCAGAGCAGAAGTCCTACTTCAGCCAGATCAGGCCTGCAAAGACACTGCGTTTCACAGGCCTTTGGAAGAGATGTTCCCGGTAGGCTGTAAGAGCACTGTGCAGAGCGAGTTGTTTCTTAGCTTCCCAAAGAGCTGGAAGCAAGATGCTGTGGGGCCCAACTCGCCCTTTGGAAAGAAGCCTGCACGCTGTGCCTTTCAGCTCTAGGGCAATGTAGCACACCCAGAGCAGAAGTCCTACTTCAGCCAGATCAGGCCTGCAAAGAAACTGCGTTTCACAGGCCTTTGGAAGAGATGTTCCCGGTAGGCTGTAAGAGCACTGTGCAGAGCGAGTTGTTTCTTAGCTTCCCAAAGAGCTGGAAGCAAGATGCTGTGGGGCCCAACTCGCCCTATGGAAAGAAGCCTGCACGTTGTGCCTTTCAGATCTAGGGCAAAATAGCAAACCCAGAGCAGAAGTCCTACTTTAGCCAGATCAGGCCTGCAAAGAAACTGCGTTTCACAGGCCATTGGAAGAGATGTTCTCTGTAGGCTGTAACAGCACTGTGCAGAGCGAGTTGTTTCTTCGCTTCCCAAAGCTGGAAGCAAGAAGCTGTGGGGCCCAACTCACCCTTTTTAAAGAAGCCTGCACGTTGTGCCTTTCACCTGTAGGGCAATGTAGCACACCCAGAGCAGAAGTCCTACTTCAGCCAGATCAGGCCTGCAAAGACACTGCGTTTCAGAGGCCTTTGGAAGAGATGTTCCCGGTAGGCTGTAAGAGCACTGGGCAGAGAGAGCTGTTTCTTAGCTTCCCAACGAGCTGGAAGCAAGATGCTGTGGGGCAAACTCGCCCTTTGGAAAGAAGCCTGCACGTTGTGCCTTTCAGCTCTAGGGCAATGTAGCACACCCAGAGCAGTAGTCCTACTTCAGCCAGATCAGGCCTGCAAAGAAACTGCGTTTCACAGGCCTTTGGAAGAGATGTTCCCGGTAGGCTGTAAGAGCACTGTGCAGAGCGAGTTGTTTCTTAGCTTCCCAAAGAGCTGGAAGCAAGAAGCTGTGAGGCCCAACTCGCCCTTTGGAAACAAGCCTGCACGTTGTGCCTTTCAGCTCTAGGGCAACGTAGCACACCCAGAGCAGAAGTCCTACTTCAGCCAGATCAGGCCTGCAAACACACTGCGTTTCACAGGCCTTTGGAAGAGATGTTCCCGGTAGGCTGTAAGAGCACTGTGCAGAGCGAGTTGTTTCTTAGCTTCCCAAAGAGCTGGAAGCAAGATGCTGTGGGTCCCAACTTGCCCTTTGGAAAGAAGCCTGCACGTTGTGCCTTTCAGCTCTAGGGCAATGTAGCACTCCCAGAGCAGAAGTCCTACTTCAGCCAGATCAGGCCTGCAAAGACACTGCGTTTCACAGGCCTTTGGAAGAGATGTTCCCGGTAGGCTGTAAGAGCACTGTGCAGAGCGAGCTGTTTCTTAGCTTCCCAAAGAGCTGGAAGCAAGATGCTGTGGGGCCCAACTCGCCCTTTTGAAAGAAGCCTGAACGTTGTGCCTTTCAGCTCTAGGGCAATGTAGCACACCCAGAGCAGCAGTCCTACTTCAGCCAGATCAGGCCTGCAAAGACACTGCGTTTCACAGGCCTTTGGAAGAGATGTTCCCGGTAGGCTGTAAGAGCACTGTGTAGAGCGAGTTGTTTCTTAGCTTCCCAAAGAGCTGGAAGCAAGATGCTGTGGGGCCCACCTTGCCCCTTGGAAAGAAGCCTGCACGTTGTGCCTTTCAGCTCTAGGGCAATGTAGCACACCCAGAGCAGAAGTCCTACTTCAGCCAGATCAGGCCTGCAAAGACACTGCGTTTCACAGGCCTTTGGAAGAGTTGTTCCCGGTAGGCTTTAAGAGCAGTGTTCAGAGCGAGTTGTTTCTTAGCTTCCCAAAGAGCTGGAAGCAAGATGCTGTGGGGCCCAACTCGCCCTTTGGAAAGAAGCCTGCACGCTGTGCCTTTCAGATCTAGGGCAAAATAGCAAACCCAGAGCAGAAGTCCTACTTCAGCCAGATCAGGCCTGCAAAGAAACTGCGTTTCACAGGCCATTGGAAGAGATGTTCCGGGTAGGCTGTAACAGCACTGTGGAGAGCGAGTTGTTTCTTAGCTTCCCAAACAGCTGGAAGCAAGATGCTGTGGGGCACAACTCGCCCTTTGGAAAGAAGCCTGCACGTTGTGCCTTTCACCTGTAGGGCAACGTAGCACACAGAGAGCAGAAGTCCTACTTCAGCCAGATCAGGCCTGCAAAGAAACAGCGTTTCACAGGCCTTTGGAAGAGATGTTCTGTGTAGGCTGTAAGAGCACTGGGCAGAGAGAGCTGTTTCTTAGCTTCCCAACGAGCTGGAAGCAAGATGCTGTGGGGCAAACTCGCCCTTTGGAAAGAAGCCTGCACGTTGTGCCTTTCAGCTCTAGGGCAATGTAGCACACCCAGAGCAGAAGTCCTACTTCAGCCAGATCAGGCCTGCAAAGAAACTGCGTTTCACAGGCCTTTGGAAGAGATGTTCCCGGTAGGCTGTAAGAGCACTGTGCAGAGCGAGTTGTTTCTTAGCTTCCCAAAGAGCTGGAAGCAAGATGCTGTGGGGCCCAACTCGCCCTTTGGAAAGAAGCCTGCACGTTGTGCCTTTCAGCTCTAGGGCAAAGTAGCACACCCAGAGCAGAAGTCCTACTTCAGCAAGATCAGGCCTGCAAAGAAACTGCGTTTCACAGGCCTTTGGAAGAGATGTTCCCGGTAGGCTGTAAGAGCACTGTGCAGAACGAGTTGTTTCTTAGCTTCCCAAAGAGCTGGAAGCAAGATGCTGTGGGGCCCAACTCGCCCTTTGGAAAGAAGCCTGCACGTTGTGCCTTTCAGCTCTAGGGCAAAGTAGCACACCCAGAGCACAAGTCCTACTTCAGCCAGATCAGGCCTGCAAAGAAACTGCGTTTCACAGGCCTTTGGAAGAGATGTTCCCGGTAGGCTGTAAGAGCACTGTGCAGAGCGAGTTGTTTCTTAGCTTCCCAAAGAGCTGGAAGCAAGATGCTGTGGGGCCCAACTCGCCCTTTGGAAAGAAGCCTGCACGTTGTGCCTTTCAGCTCTAGGGCAAAGTAGCACACCCAGAGCAGAAGTCCTACTTCAGCCAGATCAGGCCTGCAAAGAAACTGCGTTTCACAGGCCTTTGGAAGAGATGTTCCCGGTAGGCTGTAAGAGCACTGTGCAGAGCGAGTTGTTTCTTAGCTTCCCAAAGAGCTGGAAGCAAGATGCTGTGGGGCCCAACTCGCCCTTTGGAAAGAAGCCTGCACGTTGTGCCTTTCAGCTCTAGGGCAATGTAGCACACCAGGAGCAGAAGTCCTACTTCAGCCAGATCAGGCCTGCAAAGAAACTGCGTTTCACAGGCCTTTGGAAGAGATGTTCCGGGTAGGCTGTAAGAGCACTGGGCAGAGATAGCTGTTTCTTAGCTTCCCAACGAGCTGGAGGCAAGATGCTGTGGGGCAAACTCGCCCTTTGGAAAGAAGCCTGCACGTTGTGCCTTTCAGCTCTAGGGCAATGTAGCACACCCAGAGCAGAAGTCCTACTTCAGCCAGATCAGGCCTGCAAACACACTGCGTTTCACAGGCCTTTGGAAGAGATGTTCCCTGTAGGCTGTAAGAGCACTGAGCAGAGCGAGTTGTTTCTTAGCTTCCCAAAGAGCTGGAAGCAAGATGCTGTGGGGCCCAACTCGCCCTTTGGAAAGAAGCCTGCACGTTGTGCCTTTCAGCTGTAGGGCAATGTAGCACACCCAGAGCAGAAGTCCTACTTCAGCCAGATCAGGCCTGCAAAGACACTGCGTTTCAGAGGCCTTTGGAAGAGATGTTCCCGGTAGGCTGTAAGAGCAGTGTGCAGAGCGAGTTGTTTCTTAGCTTCCCAAAGAGCTGGAAGCAAGATGCTGTGGGGCCCAACTCGCCCTTTGGAAAGAAGCCTGTACGTTGTGCCTTTCAGATCTAGGGCAAAAGAGCAAAACAGAGCAGAAGGCCTACTTCAGCCAGATCAGGTCTGCAAAGTAACTGCGTTTCACAGGCCATTGGAAGAGATGTTCCGGGTAGGCTGTAACAGCACTGTGCAGAGCGAGTTGTTTCTTAGCTTCCCAAAGCTGGAAGCAAGATGCTGTGGGGCCCACCTCGCCCTTTGGAAAGAAGCCTGCACGTTGTGCCTTTCAGCTGTAGGGCAATGTAGCACACCCAGAGCAGAAGTCCTACTTCACCCAGATCAGGCCTGCAAAGACACTGCGTTTCACAGGCCTTTGGAAGAGATGTTCCCGGTAGGCTGTAAGAGCACTGAGCAGAGCAAGTTGTTTCTTAGCTTCCCAAAGAGCTGGAAGCAAGATGCTGTGGGGCCCAACTCGCCCTTTGGAAAGAAGCCTGCACGTTGTGCCTTTCAGCTCTAGGGCAATGTAGCACACCCAGAGCAGAACTCCTACTTCAGCCAGATCAGGCCTGCAAAGACACTGCGTTTCACAGGCCTTTGGAAGAGATGTTCCCGGTAGGCTGTAAGAGCACTGTGCAGAGCGAGTTGTTTCTTCGCTTGCCAAAGAGCTGGAAGCAAGATGCTGTGGGGCCCAACTCGCCCTTTGAAAAGAAGCCTGCACGTTGTGCCTTTCAGCTCTAGGGCAATGTAGCACACCCAGAGCAGAAGTCCTATTCAGCCAGATCAGGCCTGCAAACACACTGCGTTTCACAGGCCTTTGGAATAGATGTTCCCGGAAGGTTGTAAGACCACTGTGCAGAGCGAGTTCTTTCTTAGCTTCCCAAAGAGCTGGAAGCAAGATGCTGTGGGGCCCAACTCGCCCCTTGGAAAGAAGCCTGCACGTTGTGCCTTTCAGCTCTAGGGCAATGTAGCACACCCAGAGCAGAAGTCCTACCTCAGCCAGATCAGGCCTGCAAAGAAACTGCGTTTCACAGGCCTTTGGAAGAGATGTTCCCGGTAGGTTGTAAGAGCACTGTGCAGAGCGAGTTGTTTCTTAGCTTCCCAAGGAGCTGGAAGCAAGATGCTGTGGGGCCCAACTCGCCCTTTGGAAAGAAGCCTGCACGTTGTGCCTTTCAGCTCTAGGGCAATGTAGCACACCAGGAGCAGAAGTCCTACTTCAGCCAGATCAGGCCTGCAAAGAAACTGCGTTTCACAGGCATTTGGATGAGATGTTCCGGGTAGGCTGTAAGAGCACTGGGCAGAGAGAGCTGTTTCTTAGCTTCCCAAAGAGCTGGAGGCAAGATGCTGTGGGGCAAACTCGCCCTTTGGAAAGCAGCCTGCACGTTGTGCCTTTCAGCTCTAGGGCAAAGTAGCACACCCAGAGCAGAAGTCCTACTTCAGCCAGATCAGGCCTGCAAAGACACTGCATTTCACAGGCCTTTGGAAGAGATGTTCCCTGTAGGCTGTAAGAGCACTGAGCAGAGCGAGTTGTTTCTTAGCTTCGCAAAGAGCTGGAAGCAGGATGCTGTGGGGCCCAACTCGCCCTTTGGAAAGAAGCCTGCACGTTGTGCCTTTCAGCTGTAGGGCAATGTAGCACCCCCAGAGCAGAAGTCCTTCTTCAGCCAGATCAGGCCTGCAAAGACACTGCGTTTCACAGGCCTTTGGAAGAGATGTTCCCGGTAGGCTGTAAGAGCACTGTGCAGAGCGAGTTGTTTCTTAGCTTCCCAAAGAGCTGGAAGCAAGATGCTGTGGGGCCCAACTCGCCCTATGGAAAGAAGCCTGCACCTTGGGACTTTCAGATCTAGGGCAAAATAGCAAACCAGAGCAGAAGTCCTACTTTAGCCAGATCAGGCCTGCAAAGAAACTGCGTTTCACAGGCCATTGGAAGAGATGTTCCGTGTAGGCTGTAACAGCACTGTGCAGAGCGTGTTGTTTCTTCGCTTCCCAAAGCTGGAAGCAAGAAGCTGTGGGGCCCAACTCACCCTTTTTAAAGAAGCCTGCACGTTGTGCCTTTCACCTGTAGGGCAATGTAGCACACCCAGAGCAGAAGTCCTACTTCAGCCAGATCAGGCCTGCAAAGACACTGCGTTTCAGAGGCCTTTGGAAGAGATGTTCCCGGTAGGCTGTAAGAGCACTGGGCAGAGAGAGCTGTTTCTTAGCTTCCCAACGAGCTGGAAGCACGATGCTGTGGGGCAAACTCGCCCTTTGGAAAGAAGCCTGCACGTTGTGCCTTTCAGCTCTAGGGCAATGTAGCACACCCAGAGCAGAAGTCCTACTTCAGCCAGATCAGGCCTGCAAAGAAACTGCGTTTCACAGGCCTTTGTCAGAGATGTTCCCGGTAGGCTTTAAGAGCACTGTGCAGAGCGAGTTGTTTCTTAGCTTCCCAAAGAGCTGGAAGCAAGATGATGTGGGGCCCAACTCGCCCTTTGGAAAGAAGCCTGCACGTTGTGCCTTTCAGCTCTAGGGCAAAGTAGCACACCCAGAGCAGAAGTCCTACTTCAGCCAGATCAGGCCTGCAAAGAAACTGCATTTCACAGGCCTTTGGAAGAGATGTTCCCAGTAGGCTGTAAGAGCAGTGTGCAGAGCGAGTTGTTTCTTCGCTTCCCAAAGAGCTGGAAGCAAGATGCTGTGGGGCCCAACTCGCCCTTTGGAAAGAAGCCTGCACGTTGTGCCTTTCAGATCTAGGGCAAAATAGCAAACCAGAGCAGAAGTCCTACTTTAGCCAGATCAGGCCTGCAAAGAAACTGCGTTTCACAGGCCTTTGGAAGAGATGTTCCGTGTAGGCTGTAACAGCACTGTGCAGAGCGAGTTGTTTCTTCGCTTCCCAAAGCTGGAAGCAAGATGCTGTGGGGCCCAACTCACCCTTTTTAAAGAAGCCTACACGTTGTGCCTTTCACCTGTAGGGCAATGTAGCACACCCAGAGCAGAAGTCCTACTTCAGCCAGATCAGGCGTGCAAAGACACTGCATTTCAGAGGCCTTTGGAAGAGATGTTCCCGGTAGGCTGTAAGAGCACTGAGCAGAGCGAGTTGTTTCTTAGCTTCCCAAAGAGCTGGAAGCAAGATGCTGTGGGGCCCAACTCGCCCTTTGGAAAGAAGCCTGCACGTTGTGCCTTTCAGCTCTACGGCAAAGTATCACACCCAGAGCAAAAGTCCTACTTCAGCCAGATCAGGCCTGCAAAGAAACTGCGTTTCACAGGCCTTTGGAAGAGATTTTCCCGGTAGGCTGTAAGAGCACTAGGCAGAGCGAGTTGTTTCTTAGCTTCCCAAAGAGCTGGAAGCAAGATGCTGTGGGTCCCAACTCGCCCTTTGGAAAGAAGCCTGCACGTTGTGCCTTTCAGCTCTAGGGCAATGTAGCACACCCAGAGCAGAAGTCCTACTTCAGCCAGATCAGGCCTGCAAAGACACTGCGTTTCACAGGCCTTTGGAAGAGATGTTCCCGGTAGGCTGTAAGAGCACTGTGCAGAGCGAGTTGTTTCTTAGCTTCCCAAAGAGCTGGAAGCAAGATGCTGTGGGGCCCAACTCGCCCTTTGGAAAGAAGCCTGCACGCTGTGCCTTTCAGCTCTAGGGCAATGTAGCACACCCAGAGCAGAAGTCCTACTTCAGCCAGACCAGGCCTGCAAAGACACTGCGTTTCAAGGGCCTTTGGAAGAGATGTTCCCGGTAGGCTGTAAGAGCACTGTGCAGAGCGAGTTGTTTCTTAGCTTCCCAAAGAGCTGGAAGCAAGATGCTGTGGGGCCCAACTCGCCCTTTGGAAAGAAGCCTGCACGTTGTGCCTTTCAGCTCTAGGGCAGTGTAGCACACCCAGAGCAGAAGTCCTACTTCAGCCAGATCAGGCCTGCAAACACACTGCGTTTCACAGGCCTTTGGAAGAGATGTTCCCGGTAGGCTGTAAGAGCACTGTGCAGAGCGAGTTGTTTCTTAGCTTCCCAAAGAGCTGGAAGCAAGATGCTGTGGGGCCCAACTCGCCCTTTGGAAAGAAGCCTGCACGTTGTGCCTTTCAGCTGTAGGGCAATGTAGCACACCCACAGCAGAAGTCCTACTTCAGCCAGATCAGGCCTGCAAAGACACTGCGTTTCAGAGGCCTTTGGAAGAGATGTTCCCGGTAGGCTGTAAGAGCAGTGTGCAGAGCGAGTTGTTTCTTAGCTTCCCAAAGAGCTGGAAGCAAGATGCTGTGGGGCCCAACTCGCCCTTTGGAAAGAAGCCTGCACGCTGTGCCTTTCAGCTCTAGGGCAATGTAGCACACCCAGAGCAGAAGTCCTACTTCAGCCAGATCAGGCCTGCAAAGACACTGCGTTTCAAGGGCCTTTGGAAGAGATGTTCCCGGTAGGCTGTAAGAGCACTGTGCAGAGCGAGTTGTTTCTTAGCTTCCCAAAGAGCTGGAAGCAAGATGCTGTGGGGCCCAACTCGCCCTTTGTAAAGAAGCCTGCACGTTGTGCCTTTCAGCTCTAGGGCAGTGTAGCACACCCAGAGCAGAAGTCCTACTTCAGCCAGATCAGGCCTGCAAACACACTGCGTTTCACAGGCCTTTGGAAGAGATGTTCCCGGTAGGCTGTAAGAGCACTGTGCAGAGCGAGCTGTTTCTTAGCTTCCCAAAGAGCTGGAAGCAAGATGCTGTGGGGCCCAACTCGCCCTTTGGAAAGAAGCCTGCACGTTGTGCCTTTCAGCTGTAGGGCAATGTAGCACACCCAGAGCAGAAGTCCTACTTCAGCCAGATCAGGCCTGCAAAGACACTGCGTTTCAGAGGCCTTTGGAAGAGATGTTCCCGGTAGGCTGTAAGAGCAGTGTGCAGAGCGAGTTGTTTCTTAGCTTCCCAAAGAGCTGGAAGCAAGATGCTGTGGGGCCCAACTCGCCCTTTGGAAAGAAGCCTGCACGCTGTGCCTTTCAGCTCTAGGGCAATGTAGCACACCCAGAGCAGAAGTCCTACTTCAGCCAGATCCAGCCTGCAAAGAAACTGCGTTTCACAGGCCTTTGGAAGAGATGTTCCCTGTAGGCTGTAAGAGCACTGAGCAGAGCGAGTTGTTTCTTAGCTTCCCAAAGAGCTGGAAGCAAGATGCTGTGGGGCCCAACTCGCCCTTTGGAAAGAAGCCTGCACGTTGTGCCTTTCAGCTGTAGGGCAATGTAGCACACCCAGAGCAGAAGTCCTACTTCAGCCAGATCAGGCCTGCAAAGACACTGCGTTTCAGAGGCCTTTGGAAGAGATGTTCCCGGTAGGCTGTAAGAGCAGTGTGCAGA
Source organism: Equus przewalskii (assembly GCF_037783145.1). Lineage (NCBI taxonomy): Eukaryota > Metazoa > Chordata > Mammalia > Perissodactyla > Equidae > Equus > Equus przewalskii. The sequence continues at coordinate 20,540 of NW_027228348.1, forward strand.
GCGAGTTGTTTCTTAGCTTCCCAAAGAGCTGGAAGCAAGATGCTGTGGGGCCCAACTCGCCCTTTGGAAAGAAGCCTGCACGTTGTGCCTTTCAGATCTAGGGCAAAATAGCAAACCAGAGCAGAAGTCCTACTTTAGCCAGATCAGGCCTGCAAAGAAACTGCGTTTCACAGGCCTTTGGCAGAGATGTTCCGTGTAGGCTGTAACAGCACTGTGCAGAGCGAGTTGTTTCTTCGCTTCCCAAAGCTGGAAGCAAGATGCTGTGGGGCCCAACTCACCCTTTTTAAAGAAGCCTGCACGTTGTGCCTTTCACCTGTAGGGCAATGTAGCACACCCAGAGCAGAAGTCCTACTTCAGCCAGATCAGGCCTGCAAAGACACTGCGTTTCAGAGGCCTTTGGAAGAGATGTTCCCGGTAGGCTGTAAGAGCACTGAGCAGAGCGAGTTGTTTCTTAGCTTCCCAAAGAGCTGGAAGCAAGATGCTGTGGGGCCCAACTCGCCCTTTGGAAAGAAGCCTGCACGTTGTGCCTTTCAGCTCTACGGCAAAGTATCACACCCAGAGCAGAAGTCCTACTTCAGCCAGATAAGGCCTGCAAAGACACTGCGTTTCACAGGCCTTTGGAAGAGATGTTCCCGGTAGGCTGTAAGAGCACTGTGCAGAGCGAGTTGTTTCTTAGCTTCCCAAAGAGCTGGAAAAAGATGCTGTGGGGCCCAACTCGCCCTTTGGAAAGAAGCCTGCACGCTGTGCCTTTCAGCTCTAGGGCAATGTAGCACACCCAGAGCAGAAGTCCTACTTCAGCCAGATCAGGCCTGCAAAGAAACTGCGTTTCACAGGCCTTTGGAAGAGATGTTCCCGGTAGGCTGTAAGAGCACTGTGCAGAGCGAGTTGTTTCTTAGCTTCCCAAAGAGCTGGAAGCAAGATGCTGTGGGGCCCAACTCGCCCTTTGGAAAGAAGCCTGCACGTTTTGCCTTTCAGCTCTACGGCAAAGTATCACACCAAGAGCAAAAGTCCTACTTCAGCCAGATCAGGCCTGCAAAGAAACTGCGTTTCACAGGCCTTTGGAAGAGATGTTTCCGGTAGGCTGTAAGAGCACTGAGCAGAGCGAGTTGTTTCTTAGCTTCCCAAAGAGCTGGAAGCAAGATGCTGTGGGGCCCAACTCGCCCTTTGGAAAGAAGCCTGCACGTTGGGCCTTTCAGCTCTAGGGCAATGTAGCACACCCAGAGCAGAAGTCCTACTTCAGCCAGATCAGGCCTGCAAAGAAACTGCATTTCACAGAGCTTTGGAAGAGATGTTCCCGGTATGCTGTAAGAGCACTGAGCAGAGCGAGTTGTTTCTTAGCTTCCCAAAGAGCTGGAAGCAAGATGCTGTGGGGCCCAACTCGCCCTTTGGAAAGAAGCCTGCACGTTGTGCCTTTCAGCTCTAGGGCAATGTAGCACACCCAGAGCAGAAGTCCTACTTCAGCCAGATCAGGCGTGCAAAGACACTGCGTTTCAAGGGCCTTTGGAAGAGATGTTCCCGGTAGGCTGTAAGAGCACTGTGCAGAGCGAGTTGTTTCTTAGCTTCCCAAAGAGCTGGAAGCAAGATGCTGTGGGGCCCAACTCGCCCTTTGGAAAGAAGCCTGCACGTTGTGCCTTTCAGCTCTAGGGCAATGTATCACACCCAGAGCAGAAGTCCTACTTCAGCCAGATCAGGCCTGCAAAGAAACTGCGTTTCACAGGCCTCTGGAAGAGATGTTCCCTGTAGGCTGTAAGAGCACTGAGCAGAGCGAGTTGTTTCTTAGCTTCCCAAAGAGCTGGAAGCAAGATGCTGTGGGGCCCAACTCGCCCTTTGGAAAGAAGCCTGCACGCTGTGCCATTCAGCTGTAGGGCAATGTAGCACACCAAGAGCAGAAGTCCTACTTCAGCCAGATCAGGCCTGCAAAGACACTGCGTTTCACAGGCCTTTGGAAGAGATGTTCCCGGTAGGCTGTAAGAGCAGTGTGCAGAGCGAGTTCTTTCTTAGCTTCCTAAAGAGCTGGAAGCAAGATGCTGTGGAGCCCAACTCGCCCTTTGGAAAGAAGCCTGCACGTTGTGCCTTTCAGATCTAGGGCAAAATAGCAAACCAGAGCAGAAGTCCTACTTTAGCCAGATCAGGCCTGCAAAGAAACTGCGTTTCACAGGCCTTTGGAAGAGATGTTCCGTGTAGGCTGTAACAGCACTGTGCAGAGCGAGTTGTTTCTTTGCTTCCCAAAGCTGGAAGCAAGATGCTGTGGGGCCCAACTCACCCTTTTTAAAGAAGCCTGCACGTTATGCCTTTCACCTGTAGGGCAATGTAGCACACCCAGAGCAGAAGTCCTACTTCAGCCAGATCAGGCCTGCAAAGACACTGCGTTTCAGAGGCCTTTGGAAGAGATGTTCCCGGTAGGCTGTAAGAGCACTGAGCAGAGCGAGTTGTTTCTTAGCTTCCCAAAGAGCTGGAAGCAAGATGCTGTGGGGCCCAACTCGCCCTTTGGAAAGAAGCCTGCACGTTGTGCCTTTCAGCTCTACGGCAAAGTATCACACCCAGAGCAAAAGTCCTACTTCAGCCAGATAAGGCCTGCAAAGACACTGCGTTTCACAGGCCTTTGGAAGAGATGTTCCCAGTAGGCTGTAAGAGCACTGTGCAGAGCGAGTTGTTTCTTAGCTTCCCAAAGAGCTGGAAGCAAGATGCTGTGGGGCCCAACTCGCCCTTTGGAAAGAAGCCTGCACGTTGTGCCTTTCAGCTCTAGGGCAATGTAGCACACCCAGAGCAGAAGTCCTACTTCAGCCAGATAAGGCCTGCAAAGACACTGCGTTTCACAGGCCTTTGGAAGAGATGTTCCCGGTAGGCTGTAAGAGCACTGTGCAGAGCGAGTTGTTTCTTAGCTTCCCAAAGAGCTGGAAGCAAGATGCTGTGGGGCCCAACTCGCCCTTTGGAAAGAAGCCTGCACGCTGTGCCTTTCAGCTCTAGGGCAATGTAGCACACCCAGAGCAGAATTCCTACTTCAGCCAGATCAGGCCTGCAAAGAAACTGCGTTTCACAGGCCTTTGGAAGAGATGTTCCCGGTAGGCTGTAAGAGCACTGAGCAGAGTGAGTTGTTTCTTAGCTTCCCAAAGAGCTGGAAGCAAGATGCTGTGGGGCCCAACTCGCCCTTTGGAAAGAAGCCTGCACGCTGTGCCTTTCAGCTGTAGGGCAATGTAGCACACCAAGAGCAGAAGTCCTACTTCAGCCAGATCAGGCCTGCAAAGACACTGCGTTTCAGAGGCCTTTGGAAGAGATGTTCCCGGTAGGCTGTAAGAGCAGTGTGCAGAGCGAGTTGTTTCTTAGCTTCCCAAAGAGCTGGAAGCAAGATGCTGTGGGGCCCAACTCGCCCTTTGGAAAGAAGCCTGTACGTTGTGCCTTTCAGATCTAGGGCAAAATAGCAAAACAGAGCAGAAGGCCTACTTCAGCCAGATCAGGTCTGCAAAGAAACTGCGTTTCACAGGCCATTGGAAGAGATGTTCCGGGTAGGCTGTAACAGCACTGTGCAGAGCGAGTTGTTTCTTAGCTTCCCAAAGCTGGAAGCAAGATGCTGTGGGGCCCACCTCGCCCTTTGGAAAGAAGCCTGCACGTTGTGCCTTTCAGCTGTAGGGCAATTTAGCACACCCAGAGCAGAAGTCCTACTTCACCCAGATCAGGCCTGCAAAGACACTGCGTTTCACAGGCCTTTGGAAGAGATGTTCCCGGTAGGCTGTAAGAGCACTGAGCAGAGCAAGTTGTTTCTTAGCTTCCCAAAGAGCTGGAAGCAAGATGCTGTGGGGCCCAACTCGCCCTTTGGAAAGAAGCCTGCACGTTGTGCCTTTCAGCTCTAGGGCAATGTAGCACACCCAGAGCAGAACTCCTACTTCAGCCAGATCAGGCCTGCAAAGACACTGCGTTTCACAGGCCTTTGGAAGAGATGTTCCCGGTAGGCTGTAAGAGCACTGTGCAGAGCGAGTTGTTTCTTCGCTTGCCAAAGAGCTGGAAGCAAGATGCTGTGGGGCCCAACTCGCCCTTTGAAAAGAAGCCTGCACGTTGTGCCTTTCAGCTCTAGGGCAATGTAGCACACCCAGAGCAGAAGTCCTTTCAGCCAGATCAGGCCTGCAAACACACTGCGTTTCACAGGCCTTTGGAATAGATGTTCCCGGAAGGTTGTAAGAGCACTGTGCAGAGCGAGTTCTTTCTTAGCTTCCCAAAGAGCTGGAAGCAAGATGCTGTGGGGCCCAACTCGCCCCTTGGAAAGAAGCCTGCACGTTGTGCCTTTCAGCTCTAGGGCAATGTAGCACACCCAGAGCAGAAGTCCTACCTCAGCCAGATCAGGCCTGCAAAGAAACTGCGTTTCACAGGCCTTTGGAAGAGATGTTCCCGGTAGGTTGTAAGAGCACTGTGCAGAGCGAGTTGTTTCTTAGCTTCCCAAGGAGCTGGAAGCAAGATGCTGTGGGGCCCAACTCGCCCTTTGGAAAGAAGCCTGCACGTTGTGCCTTTCAGCTCTAGGGCAATGTAGCACACCAGGAGCAGAAGTCCTACTTCAGCCAGATCAGGCCTGCAAAGAAACTGCGTTTCACAGGCATTTGGATGAGATGTTCCGGGTAGGCTGTAAGAGCACTGGGCAGAGAGAGCTGTTTCTTAGCTTCCCAAAGAGCTGGAGGCAAGATGCTGTGGGGCAAACTCGCCCTTTGGAAAGCAGCCTGCACGTTGTGCCTTTCAGCTCTAGGGCAAAGTAGCACACCCAGAGCAGAAGTCCTACTTCAGCCAGATCAGGCCTGCAAAGACACTGCATTTCACAGGCCTTTGGAAGAGATGTTCCCTGTAGGCTGTAAGAGCACTGAGCAGAGCGAGTTGTTTCTTAGCTTCGCAAAGAGCTGGAAGCAGGATGCTGTGGGGCCCAACTCGCCCTTTGGAAAGAAGCCTGCACGTTGTGCCTTTCAGCTGTAGGGCAATGTAGCACCCCCAGAGCAGAAGTCCTTCTTCAGCCAGATCAGGCCTGCAAAGACACTGCGTTTCACAGGCCTTTGGAAGAGATGTTCCCGGTAGGCTGTAAGAGCACTGTGCAGAGCGAGTTGTTTCTTAGCTTCCCAAAGAGCTGGAAGCAAGATGCTGTGGGGCCCAACTCGCCCTATGGAAAGAAGCCTGCACGTTGGGACTTTCAGATCTAGGGCAAAATAGCAAACCAGAGCAGAAGTCCTACTTTAGCCAGATCAGGCCTGCAAAGAAACTGCGTTTCACAGGCCATTGGAAGAGATGTTCCGTGTAGGCTGTAACAGCACTGTGCAGAGCGTGTTGTTTCTTCGCTTCCCAAAGCTGGAAGCAAGAAGCTGTGGGGCCCAACTCACCCTTTTTAAAGAAGCCTGCACGTTGTGCCTTTCACCTGTAGGGCAATGTAGCACACCCAGAGCAGAAGTCCTACTTCAGCCAGATCAGGCCTGCAAAGACACTGCGTTTCAGAGGCCTTTGGAAGAGATGTTCCCGGTAGGCTGTAAGAGCACTGGGCAGAGAGAGCTGTTTCTTAGCTTCCCAACGAGCTGGAAGCACGATGCTGTGGGGCAAACTCGCCCTTTGGAAAGAAGCCTGCACGTTGTGCCTTTCAGCTCTAGGGCAATGTAGCACACCCAGAGCAGAAGTCCTACTTCAGCCAGATCAGGCCTGCAAAGAAACTGCGTTTCACAGGCCTTTGTCAGAGATGTTCCCGGTAGGCTTTAAGAGCACTGTGCAGAGCGAGTTGTTTCTTAGCTTCCCAAAGAGCTGGAAGCAAGATGATGTGGGGCCCAACTCGCCCTTTGGAAAGAAGCCTGCACGTTGTGCCTTTCAGCTCTAGGGCAAAGTAGCACACCCAGAGCAGAAGTCCTACTTCAGCCAGATCAGGCCTGCAAAGAAACTGCATTTCACAGGCCTTTGGAAGAGATGTTCCCAGTAGGCTGTAAGAGCACTGTGCAGAGCGAGTTGTTTCTTCGCTTCCCAAAGCTGGAAGCAAGATGCTGTGGGGCCCAACTCACCCTTTTTAAAGAAGCCTGCACGTTGTGCCTTTCACCTGTAGGGCAATGTAGCACACCCAGAGCAGAAGTCCTACTTCAGCCAGATCAGGCCTGCAAAGACACTGCGTTTCACAGGCCTTTGGAAGAGATGTTCCCTGTAGGCTGTAAGAGCAGTGTGCAGAGCGAGTTGTTTCTTAGCTTCCCAAAGAGCTGGAAGCAAGATGCTGTGGGGCCCAACTCGCCCTTTGGAAAGAAGCCTGCACGTTGTGCCTTTCAGATCTAGGGCAAAATAGCAAACCAGAGCAGAAGTCCTACTTTAGCCAGATCAGGCCTGCAAAGAAACTGCGTTTCACAGGCCTTTGGAAGAGATGTTCCGTGTAGGCTGTAACAGCACTGTGCAGAGCGAGTTGTTTCTTCGCTTCCCAAAGCTGGAAGCAAGATGCTGTGGGGCCCAACTCACCCTTTTTAAAGAAGCCTACACGTTGTGCCTTTCACCTGTAGGGCAATGTAGCACACCCAGAGCAGAAGTCCTACTTCAGCCAGATCAGGCGTGCAAAGACACTGCATTTCAGAGGCCTTTGGAAGAGATGTTCCCGGTAGGCTGTAAGAGCACTGAGCAGAGCGAGTTGTTTCTTAGCTTCCCAAAGAGCTGGAAGCAAGATGCTGTGGGGCCCAACTCGCCCTTTGGAAAGAAGCCTGCACGTTGTGCCTTTCAGCTCTACGGCAAAGTATCACACCCAGAGCAAAAGTCCTACTTCAGCCAGATCAGGCCTGCAAAGAAACTGCGTTTCACAGGCCTTTGGAAGAGATGTTCCCGGTAGGCTGTAAGAGCACTAGGCAGAGCGAGTTGTTTCTTAGCTTCCCAAAGAGCTGGAAGCAAGATGCTGTGGGTCCCAACTCGCCCTTTGGAAAGAAGCCTGCACGTTGTGCCTTTCAGCTCTAGGGCAATGTAGCACACCCAGAGCAGAAGTCCTACTTCAGCCAGATCAGGCCTGCAAAGACACTGCGTTTCACAGGCCTTTGGAAGAGATGTTCCCGGTAGGCTGTAAGAGCACTGTGCAGAGCGAGTTGTTTCTTAGCTTCCCAAAGAGCTGGAAGCAAGATGCTGTGGGGCCCAACTCGCCCTTTGGAAAGAAGCCTGCACGCTGTGCCTTTCAGCTCTAGGGCAATGTAGCACACCCAGAGCAGAAGTCCTACTTCAGCCAGACCAGGCCTGCAAAGACACTGCGTTTCAAGGGCCTTTGGAAGAGATGTTCCCGGTAGGCTGTAAGAGCACTGTGCAGAGCGAGTTGTTTCTTAGCTTCCCAAAGAGCTGGAAGCAAGATGCTGTGGGGCCCAACTCGCCCTTTGGAAAGAAGCCTGCACGTTGTGCCTTTCAGCTCTAGGGCAGTGTAGCACACCCAGAGCAGAAGTCCTACTTCAGCCAGATCAGGCCTGCAAACACACTGCGTTTCACAGGCCTTTGGAAGAGATGTTCCCGGTAGGCTGTAAGAGCACTGTGCAGAGCGAGTTGTTTCTTAGCTTCCCAAAGAGCTGGAAGCAAGATGCTGTGGGGCCCAACTCGCCCTTTGGAAAGAAGCCTGCACGTTGTGCCTTTCAGCTGTAGGGCAATGTAGCACACCCACAGCAGAAGTCCTACTTCAGCCAGATCAGGCCTGCAAAGACACTGCGTTTCAGAGGCCTTTGGAAGAGATGTTCCCGGTAGGCTGTAAGAGCAGTGTGCAGAGCGAGTTGTTTCTTAGCTTCCCAAAGAGCTGGAAGCAAGATGCTGTGGGGCCCAACTCGCCCTTTGGAAAGAAGCCTGCACGCTGTGCCTTTCAGCTCTAGGGCAATGTAGCACACCCAGAGCAGAAGTCCTACTTCAGCCAGATCAGGCCTGCAAAGACACTGCGTTTCAAGGGCCTTTGGAAGAGATGTTCCCGGTAGGCTGTAAGAGCACTGTGCAGAGCGAGTTGTTTCTTAGCTTCCCAAAGAGCTGGAAGCAAGATGCTGTGGGGCCCAACTCGCCCTTTGTAAAGAAGCCTGCACGTTGTGCCTTTCAGCTCTAGGGCAGTGTAGCACACCCAGAGCAGAAGTCCTACTTCAGCCAGATCAGGCCTGCAAACACACTGCGTTTCACAGGCCTTTGGAAGAGATGTTCCCGGTAGGCTGTAAGAGCACTGTGCAGAGCGAGCTGTTTCTTAGCTTCCCAAAGAGCTGGAAGCAAGATGCTGTGGGGCCCAACTCGCCCTTTGGAAAGAAGCCTGCACGTTGTGCCTTTCAGCTGTAGGGCAATGTAGCACACCCAGAGCAGAAGTCCTACTTCAGCCAGATCAGGCCTGCAAAGACACTGCGTTTCAGAGGCCTTTGGAAGAGATGTTCCCGGTAGGCTGTAAGAGCAGTGTGCAGAGCGAGTTGTTTCTTAGCTTCCCAAAGAGCTGGAAGCAAGATGCTGTGGGGCCCAACTCGCCCTTTGGAAAGAAGCCTGCACGCTGTGCCTTTCAGCTCTAGGGCAATGTAGCACACCCAGAGCAGAAGTCCTACTTCAGCCAGATCCAGCCTGCAAAGAAACTGCGTTTCACAGGCCTTTGGAAGAGATGTTCCCTGTAGGCTGTAAGAGCACTGAGCAGAGCGAGTTGTTTCTTAGCTTCCCAAAGAGCTGGAAGCAAGATGCTGTGGGGCCCAACTCGCCCTTTGGAAAGAAGCCTGCACGTTGTGCCTTTCAGCTGTAGGGCAATGTAGCACACCCAGAGCAGAAGTCCTACTTCAGCCAGATCAGGCCTGCAAAGACACTGCGTTTCAGAGGCCTTTGGAAGAGATGTTCCCGGTAGGCTGTAAGAGCAGTGTGCAGAGCGAGTTGTTTCTTAGCTTCCCAAAGAGCTGGAAGCAAGATGCTGTGGGGCCCAACTCGCCCTTTGGAAAGAAGCCTGCACGTTGTGCCTTTCAGATCTAGGGCAAAATAGCAAACCAGAGCAGAAGTCCTACTTTAGCCAGATCAGGCCTGCAAAGAAACTGCGTTTCACAGGCCTTTGGCAGAGATGTTCCGTGTAGGCTGTAACAGCACTGTGCAGAGCGAGTTGTTTCTTCGCTTCCCAAAGCTGGAAGCAAGATGCTGTGGGGCCCAACTCACCCTTTTTAAAGAAGCCTGCACGTTGTGCCTTTCACCTGTAGGGCAATGTAGCACACCCAGAGCAGAAGTCCTACTTCAGCCAGATCAGGCCTGCAAAGACACTGCGTTTCAGAGGCCTTTGGAAGAGATGTTCCCGGTAGGCTGTAAGAGCACTGAGCAGAGCGAGTTGTTTCTTAGCTTCCCAAAGAGCTGGAAGCAAGATGCTGTGGGGCCCAACTCGCCCTTTGGAAAGAAGCCTGCACGTTGTGCCTTTCAGCTCTACGGCAAAGTATCACACCCAGAGCAGAAGTCCTACTTCAGCCAGATAAGGCCTGCAAAGACACTGCGTTTCACAGGCCTTTGGAAGAGATGTTCCCGGTAGGCTGTAAGAGCACTGTGCAGAGCGAGTTGTTTCTTAGCTTCCCAAAGAGCTGGAAAAAGATGCTGTGGGGCCCAACTCGCCCTTTGGAAAGAAGCCTGCACGCTGTGCCTTTCAGCTCTAGGGCAATGTAGCACACCCAGAGCAGAAGTCCTACTTCAGCCAGATCAGGCCTGCAAAGAAACTGCGTTTCACAGGCCTTTGGAAGAGATGTTCCCGGTAGGCTGTAAGAGCACTGTGCAGAGCGAGTTGTTTCTTAGCTTCCCAAAGAGCTGGAAGCAAGATGCTGTGGGGCCCAACTCGCCCTTTGGAAAGAAGCCTGCACGTTTTGCCTTTCAGCTCTACGGCAAAGTATCACACCAAGAGCAAAAGTCCTACTTCAGCCAGATCAGGCCTGCAAAGAAACTGCGTTTCACAGGCCTTTGGAAGAGATGTTTCCGGTAGGCTGTAAGAGCACTGAGCAGAGCGAGTTGTTTCTTAGCTTCCCAAAGAGCTGGAAGCAAGATGCTGTGGGGCCCAACTCGCCCTTTGGAAAGAAGCCTGCACGTTGGGCCTTTCAGCTCTAGGCCAATGTAGCACACCCAGAGCAGAAGTCCTACTTCAGCCAGATCAGGCCTGCAAAGAAACTGCATTTCACAGAGCTTTGGAAGAGATGTTCCCGGTATGCTGTAAGAGCACTGAGCAGAGCGAGTTGTTTCTTAGCTTCCCAAAGAGCTGGAAGCAAGATGCTGTGGGGCCCAACTCGCCCTTTGGAAAGAAGCCTGCACGTTGTGCCTTTCAGCTCTAGGGCAATGTAGCACACCCAGAGCAGAAGTCCTACTTCAGCCAGATCAGGCGTGCAAAGACACTGCGTTTCAAGGGCCTTTGGAAGAGATGTTCCCGGTAGGCTGTAAGAGCACTGTGCAGAGCGAGTTGTTTCTTAGCTTCCCAAAGAGCTGGAAGCAAGATGCTGTGGGGCCCAACTCGCCCTTTGGAAAGAAGCCTGCACGTTGTGCCTTTCAGCTCTAGGGCAATGTATCACACCCAGAGCAGAAGTCCTACTTCAGCCAGATCAGGCCTGCAAAGAAACTGCGTTTCACAGGCCTCTGGAAGAGATGTTCCCTGTAGGCTGTAAGAGCACTGAGCAGAGCGAGTTGTTTCTTAGCTTCCCAAAGAGCTGGAAGCAAGATGCTGTGGGGCCCAACTCGCCCTTTGGAAAGAAGCCTGCACGCTGTGCCATTCAGCTGTAGGGCAATGTAGCACACCAAGAGCAGAAGTCCTACTTCAGCCAGATCAGGCCTGCAAAGACACTGCGTTTCACAGGCCTTTGGAAGAGATGTTCCCGGTAGGCTGTAAGAGCAGTGTGCAGAGCGAGTTCTTTCTTAGCTTCCTAAAGAGCTGGAAGCAAGATGCTGTGGAGCCCAACTCGCCCTTTGGAAAGAAGCCTGCACGTTGTGCCTTTCAGATCTAGGGCAAAATAGCAAACCAGAGCAGAAGTCCTACTTTAGCCAGATCAGGCCTGCAAAGAAACTGCGTTTCACAGGCCTTTGGAAGAGATGTTCCGTGTAGGCTGTAACAGCACTGTGCAGAGCGAGTTGTTTCTTCGCTTCCCAAAGCTGGAAGCAAGATGCTGTGGGGCCCAACTCACCCTTTTTAAAGAAGCCTGCACGTTATGCCTTTCACCTGTAGGGCAATGTAGCACACCCAGAGCAGAAGTCCTACTTCAGCCAGATCAGGCCTGCAAAGACACTGCGTTTCAGAGGCCTTTGGAAGAGATGTTCCCGGTAGGCTGTAAGAGCACTGAGCAGAGCGAGTTGTTTCTTAGCTTCCCAAAGAGCTGGAAGCAAGATGCTGTGGGGCCCAACTCGCCCTTTGGAAAGAAGCCTGCACGTTGTGCCTTTCAGCTCTACGGCAAAGTATCACACCCAGAGCAAAAGTCCTACTTCAGCCAGATCAGGCCTGCAAAGAAACTGCGTTTCACAGGCCTTTGGAAGAGATGTTCCCGGTAGGCTGTAAGAGCACTGTGCAGAGCGAGTTGTTTCTTAGCTTCCCAAAGAGCTGGAAGCAAGATGCTGTGGGGCCCAACTCGCCCTTTGGAAAGAAGCCTGCACGTTGTGCCTTTCAGCTCTAGGGCAATGTAGCACACCCAGAGCAGAAGTCCTACTTCAGCCAGATAAGGCCTGCAAAGACACTGCGTTTCACAGGCCTTTGGAAGAGATGTTCCCGGTAGGCTGTAAGAGCACTGTGCAGAGCGAGTTGTTTCTTAGCTTCCCAAAGAGCTGGAAGCAAGATGCTGTGGGGCCCAACTCGCCCTTTGGAAAGAAGCCTGCACGCTGTGCCTTTCAGCTCTAGGGCAATGTAGCACACCCAGAGCAGAATTCCTACTTCAGCCAGATCAGGCCTGCAAAGAAACTGCGTTTCACAGGCCTTTGGAAGAGATGTTCCCGGTAGGCTGTAAGAGCACTGAGCAGAGTGAGTTGTTTCTTAGCTTCCCAAAGAGCTGGAAGCAAGATGCTGTGGGGCCCAACTCGCCCTTTGGAAAGAAGCCTGCACGCTGTGCCTTTCAGCTGTAGGGCAATGTAGCACACCAAGAGCAGAAGTCCTACTTCAGCCAGATCAGGCCTGCAAAGACACTGCGTTTCACAGGCCTTTGGAAGAGATGTTCCCGGTAGGCTGTAAGAGCACTGTGCAGAGCGAGTTCTTTCTTAGCTTCCTAAAGAGCTGGAGGCAAGATGCAGTGGGGCCCAACTCGCCCTTTGGAAAGAAGCCTGCACGTTGGGCCTTTCAGATCTAGGGCAAAATAGCAAACCAGAGCAGAAGTCCTACTTTAGCCAGATCAGGCCTGCAAAGAAACTGCGTTTCACAGGCCTTTGGCAGAGATGTTCCGTGTAGGCTGTAACAGCACTGTGCAGAGCGAGTTGTTTCTTCGCTTCCCAAAGCTGGAAGCAAGATGCTGTGGGGCCCAACTCACCCTTTTTAAAGAAGCCTGCACGTTGTGCCTTTCACCTGTAGGGCAATGTAGCACACCCAGAGCAGAAGTCCTACTTCAGCCAGATCAGGCCTGCAAAGACACTGCGTTTCAGAGGCCTTTGGAAGAGATGTTCCCGGTAGGCTGTAAGAGCACTGAGCAGAGCGAGTTGTTTCTTAGCTTCCCAAAGAGCTGGAAGCAAGATGCTGTGGGGCCCAACTCGCCCTTTGGAAAGAAGCCTGCACGTTGTGCCTTTCAGCTCTACGGCAAAGTATCACACCCAGAGCAAAAGTCCTACTTCAGCCAGATAAGGCCTGCAAAGACACTGCATTTCACAGGCCTTTGGAAGAGATGTTCCCGGTAGGCTGTAAGAGCACTGTGCAGAGCGAGTTGTTTCTTAGCTTCCCAAAGAGCTGGAAGCAAGATGCTGTGGGGCCCAACTCGCCCTTTGGAAAGAAGCCTGCACGTTGTGCCTTTCAGCTCTAGGGCAATGTAGCACACCCAGAGCAGAAGTCCTACTTCAGCCAGATAAGGCCTGCAAAGACACTGCGTTTCACAGGCCTTTGGAAGAGATGTTCCCGGTAGGCTGTAAGAGCACTGTGCAGAGCGAGTTGTTTCTTAGCTTCCCAAAGAGCTGGAAAAAGATGCTGTGGGGCCCAACTCGCCCTTTGGAAAGAAGCCTGCACGCTGTGCCTTTCAGCTCTAGGGCAATGTAGCACACCCAGAGCAGAAGTCCTACTTCAGCCAGATCAGGCCTGCAAAGAAACTGCGTTTCACAGGCCTTTGGAAGAGATGTTCCCGGTAGGCTGTAAGAGCACTGTGCAGAGCGAGTTGTTTCTTAGCTTCCCAAAGAGCTGGAAGCAAGATGCTTTGTGCCCAACTCGCCCTTTGGAAAGAAGCCTGCACGTTGTGCCTTTCAGCTCTACGGCAAAGTATCACACCAAGAGCAAAATTCCTACTTCAGCCAGATCAGGCCTGCAAAGAAACTGCGTTTCACAGGCCTTTGGAAGAGATGTTTCCGGTAGGCTGTAAGAGCACTGAGCAGAGCGAGTTGTTTCTTAGCTTCCCAAAGAGCTGGAAGCAAGATGCTGTGGGGCCCAACTCGCCCTTTGGAAAGAAGCCTGCACGTTGGGCCTTTCAGCTCTAGGGCAATGTAGCACACCCAGAGCAGAAGTCCTACTTCAGCCAGATCAGGCCTGCAAAGAAACTGCATTTCACAGGCCTTTGGAAGAGATGTTCCCTGTAGGCTGTAAGAGCACTGAGCATAGCGAGTTGTTTCTTAGCTTCCCAAAGAGCTGGAAGCAAGATGCTGTGGGGCCCAACTCGCCCTTTGGAAAGAAGCCTGCACGTTGTGCCTTTCAGCTGTAGGGCAATGTAGCACACCCAGAGCAGAAGTCCTACTTCAGCCAGATCAGGCCTGCAAAGACACTGCGTTTCACAGGCCTTTGGAAGAGATGTTCCCGGTAGGCTGTAAGAGCACTGTGCAGAGCGAGTTGTTTCTTAGCTTCCCAAAGAGCTGGAAGCAAGATGCTGTGGGGCCCAACTCGCCCTTTGGAAAGAAGCCTGCACGTTGGGCCTTTCAGCTCTAGGGCAATGTAGCACACCCACAGCAGAAGTCCTACTTCAGCCAGATCAGGCCTGCAAAGACACTGCGTTTCAGAGGCCTTTGGAAGGGGTGTTCCCGGTAGGCTGTAAGAGCAGTGTGCAGAGCGAGTTGTTTCTTAGCTTCCCAAAGAGCTGGAAGCAAGATGCTGTGGGGCCCAACTCGCCCTTTGGAAAGAAGCCTGCACGCTGTGCCTTTCAGCTCTAGGGCAATGTAGCACACCCAGAGCAGAAGTCCCACTTCAGCCAGATCCAGCCTGCAAAGAAACTGCGTTTCACAGGCCTTTGGAAGAGATGTTCCCTGTAGGCTGTAAGAGCACTGAGCAGAGCGAGTTGTTTCTTAGCTTCCCAAAGAGCTGGAAGCAAGATGCTGTGGGGCCCAACTCGCCCTTTGGAAAGAAGCCTGCACGTTGTGCCTTTCAGCTGTAGGGCAATGTAGCACACCCAGAGCAGAAGTGCTACTTCAGCCAGATCAGGCCTGCAAAGACACTGCGTTTCAGAGGCCTTTGGAAGAGATGTTCCCGGTAGGCTGTAAGAGCAGTGTGCAGAGCGAGTTGTTTCTTAGCTTCCCAAAGAGCTGGAAGCAAGATGCTGTGGGGCCCAACTCGCCCTTTGGAAAGAAGCCTGCACGTTGTGCCTTTCAGATCTAGGGCAAAATAGCAAACCAAAGCAGAAGTCCTACTTTAGCCAGATCAGGCCTGCAAAGAAACTGTGTTTCACAGGCCTTTGGAAGAGATGTTCCGTGTAGGCTGTAACAGCACTGTGCAGAGCGAGTTGTTTCTTCGCTTCCCAAAGCTGGAAGCAAGATGCTGTGGGGCCCAACTCACCCTTTTTAAAGAAGCCTACACGTTGTGCCTTTCACCTGTAGGGCAATGTAGCACACCCAGAGCAGAAGTCCTACTTCAGCCAGATCAGGCCTGCAAAGACACTGTGTTTCACAGGCCTTTGGAAGAGATGTTCCCGGTAGGCTGTAAGAGCACTGTGCAGAGCGAGGTGTTTCTTAGCTTCCCAAAGAGCTGGAAGCAAGATGCTTTGGGGCTCAACTCGCCCTTTGGAAAGAAGCCTGCACGTTGTGCCTTTCAGCTCTAGGGCAATGTAGCACACCCAGAGCAGAAGTCCTACCTCAGCCAGATCAGGCCTGCAAAGAAACTGCGTTTCACAGGCCTTTGGAATAGATGTTCCCGGTAGGTTGTAAGAGCACTGTGCAGAGCGAGTTCTTTCTTAGCTTCCCAAAGAGCTGGAAGCAAGATGCTGTGGGGCCCAACTCGCCCTTTGGAAAGAAGCCTGCACGTTGGGCCTTTCAGCTCTAGGGCAATGTAGCACACCCAGAGCAGAAGTGCTACTTCAGCCAGATCAGGCCTGCAAAGAAACTGCATTTCACAGGGCTTTGGAAGAGATGTTCCCGGTATGCTGTAAGAGCACTGAGCAGAGCGAGCTGTTTCTTAGCTTCCCAAAGAGCTGGAAGCAAGATGCTGTGGGGCCCAACTCGCCCTTTGGAAAGAAGCCTGCACGTTGTGCCTTTCAGCTCTAGGGCAATGTAGCACACCCAGAGCAGAAGTCCTACTTCAGCCAGATCAGGCGTGCAAAGACACTGCGTTTCAAGGGCCTTTGGAAGAGATGTTCCCGGTAGGCTGTAAGAGCACTGTGCAGAGCGAGTTGTTTCTTAGCTTCCCAAAGAGCTGGAAGCAAGATGCTGTGGGGCCCAACTCGCCCTTTGGAAAGAAGCCTGCACGTTTTGCCTTTCAGCTCTAGGGCAATGTAGCACACCCAGAGCAGAAGTCCTACTTCAGCCAGATCCGGCCTGCAAAGAAACTGCGTTTCACAGGCCTTTGGAAGAGATGTTCCCTGTAGGCTGTAAGAGCACTGAGCAGAGTGAGTTGTTTCTTAGCTTCCCAAAGTGCTGGAAGCAAGATGCTGTGGGGCCCAACTCGCCCTTTGGAAAGAAGCCTGCACGCTGTGCCTTTCAGCTGTAGGGCAATGTAGCACACCAAGAGCAGAAGTCCTACTTCAGCCAGATCAGGCCTGCAAAGACACTGCGTTTCACAGGCCTTTGGAAGAGATGTTCCCGGTAGGCTGTAAGAGCAGTGTGCAGAGCGAGTTCTTTCTTAGCTTCCTAAAGAGCTGGAAGCAAGATGCTGTGGGGCCCAACTCGCCCTTTGGAAAGAAGCCTGCACGTTGTGCCTTTCAGATCTAGGGCAAAATAGCAAACCAGAGCAGAAGTCCTACTTTAGCCAGATCAGGCCTGCAAAGAAACTGCGTTTCACAGGCCTTTGGAAGAGATGTTCCGTGTAGGCTGTAACAGCACTGTGCAGAGCGAGTTGTTTCTTCGCTTCCCAAAGCTTGAAGCAAGATGCTGTGGGGCCCAACTCACCCTTTTTAAAGAAGCCTGCACGTTGTGCCTTTCACCTGTAGGGCAATGTAGCACACCCAGAGCAGAAGTCCTACTTCAGCCAGATCAGGCCTGCAAAGACACTGCGTTTCAGAGGCCTTTGGAAGAGATGTTCCCGGTAGGCTGTAAGAGCACTGAGCAGAGCGAGTTGTTTCTTAGCTTCCCAAAGAGCTGGAAGCAAGATGCTGTGGGGCCCAACTCGCCCTTTGGAAAGAAGCCTGCACGTTGTGCCTTTCAGCTCTACGGCAAAGTATCACACCCAGAGCAAAAGTCCTACTTCAGCCAGATAAGGCCTGCAAAGACACTGCGTTTCACAGGCCTTTGGAGGAGATGTTCCCAGTAGGCTGTAAGAGCACTGTGCAGAGCGAGTTGTTTCTTAGCTTCCCAAAGAGCTGGAAGCAAGATGCTGTGGGGCCCAAATCGCCCTTTGGAAAGAAGCCTGTACGTTGTGCCTTTCAGCTCTAGGGCAATGTAGCACACCCAGAGCAGCAGTCCTACTTCAGCCAGATCAGGCCTGCAAAGACACTGCGTTTCACAGGCCTTTGGAAGAGATGTTCCCGGTAGGCTGTAAGAGCACTGTGCAGAGCGAGTTGTTTCTTAGCTTCCCAAAGAGCTGGAAGCAAGATGCTGTGGGGCCCAACTCGCCCTTTGGAAAGAAGCCTGCACGCTGTGCCTTTCAGCTCTAGGGCAATGTAGCACACCCAGAGCAGAATTCCTACTTCAGCCAGATCAGGCCTGCAAAGAAACTGCGTTTCACAGGCCTTTGGAAGAGATGTTCCCAGTAGGCTGTAAGAGCACTGAGCAGAGTGAGTTGTTTCTTAGCTTCCCAAAGAGCTGGAAGCAAGATGCTGTGGGGCCCAACTCGCCCTTTGGAAAGAAGCCTGCACGTTGTGCCTTTCAGCTCTACGGCAAAGTATCACACCCAGAGCAAAAGTCCTACTTCAGCCAGATAAGGCCTGCAAAGACACTGCGTTACACAGGCCTTTGGAAGAGATGTTCCCGGTAGGCTGTAAGAGCACTGTGCAGAGCGAGTTGTTTCTTAGCTTCCCAAAGAGCTGGAAGCAAGATGCTGTGGGGCCCAACTCGCCCTTTGGAAAGAAGCCTGCACGTTGTGCCTCTCAGCTCTAGGGCAATGTAGCACACCCAGAGCAGAAGTCCTACTTCAGCCAGATCAGGCCTGCAAAGACACTGCGTTTCACAGGCCTTTGGAAGAGATGTTCCCGGTAGGCTGTAAGAGCACTGTGCAGAGCGAGTTGTTTCTTAGCTTCCCAAAGAGCTGGAAGCAAGATGCTGTGGGGCCCAACTCGCCCTTTGGAAAGAAGCCTGCACGTTGGGCCTTTCAGCTCTAGGGCAATGTAGCACACCCAGAGCAGAAGTCCTACTTCAGCCAGATCAGGCCTGCAAAGAAACTGCATTTCGCAGGCCTTTGGAAGAGATGTTCCCTGTAGGCTGTAAGAGCACTGAGCAGAGCGAGTTGTTTCTTAGCTTCCCAAAGAGCTGGAAGCAAGATGCTGTGGGGCCCAACTCGCCCTTTGGAAAGAAGCCTGCACGTTGTGCCTTTCAGCTCTAGGGCAATGTAGCACACCCAGAGCAGAAGTCCTACTTCAGCCAGATCAGGCCTGCAAAGACACTGCGTTTCACAGGCCTTTGGAAGAGATGTTCCCGGTAGGCTGTAAGAGCACTGTGCAGAGCGAGTTGTTTCTTAGCTTCCCAAAGAGCTGGAAGCAAGATGCTGTGGGGCCCAACTCGCCCTTTGGAAAGAAGCCTGCACGTTGTGCCTTTCAGCTCTACGGCAAAGTATCACACCCAGAGCAAAAGTCCTACTTCAGCCAGATCAGGCCTGCAAAGAAACTGCGTTTCACAGGCCTTTGGAAGACATGTTCCCGGTAGGCTGTAACAGCACTAGGCAGAGCGAGTTGTTTCTTAGCTTCCCAAAGAGCTGGAATCAAGATGCTGTGGGGCCCAACTCGCCCTTTGGAAAGAAGCCTGCACGTTGTGCCTTTCAGCTCTAGGGCAATGTAGCACACCCAGAGCAGAAGTCCTACTTCAGCAAGATAAGGCCTGCAAAGACACTGCGTTTCACAGGCCTTTGGAAGAGATGTTCCCGGTAGGCTGTAAGAGCACTGTGCAGAGCGAGTTGTTTCTTAGCTTCCCAAAGAGCTTTAAGCAAGATGCTGTGGGGCCCAACTCGCCCTTTGGAAAGAAGCCTGCACGTTGTGCCTTTCAGATCTAGGGCAAAATAGCAAACCAGAGCAGAAGTCCTACTTTAGCCAGATCAGGCCTGCAAAGAAACTGCGTTTCACAGGCCTTTGGAAGAGATGTTCCGTGTAGGCTGTAACAGCACTGTGCAGAGCGAGTTGTGTCTTCGCTTCCCAAAGCTGGAAGCAAGATGCTGTGGGGCCCAACTCACCCTTTTTAAAGAAGCCTGCACGTTGTGCCTTTCACCTGTAGGGCAATGTAGCACACCCAGAGCAGAAGTCCTACTTCAGCCAGAGCAGGCCTGCAAAGACACTGCGTTTCACAGGCCTTTGGAAGAGATGTTCCCGGTAGGCTGTAAGAGCAGTGTGCAGAGCGAGTTGTTTCTTAGCTTCCCAAAGAGCTGGAAGCAAGATGCTGTGGGGCCCAACTCGCCCTTTGGAAAGAAGCCTGCACGTTGTGCCTTTCAGCTCTACGGCAATGTATCACACCCAGAGCAAAAGTCCTACTTCAGCCAGATCAGGCCTGCAAAGAAACTGCGTTTCACAGGCCTTTGGAAGAGATGTTCCCGGTATGCTGTAAGAGCACTGAGCAGAGCGAGTTGTTTCTTAGCTTCCCAAAGAGCTGGAAGCAAGATGCTGTGGGGCCCAACTCGCCCTTTGGAAAGAAGCCTGCACGTTGTGCCTTTCAGCTCTAGGGCAATGTAGCACACCCAGAGCAGAAGTCCTACTTCAGCCAGATCAGGCGTGCAAAGACACTGCGTTTCAAGGGCCTTTGGAAGAGATGTTCCCGGTAGGCTGTAAGAGCACTGTGCAGAGCGAGTTGTTTCTTAGCTTCCCAAAGAGCTGGAAGCAAGATGCTGTGGGGCCCAACTCGCCCTTTGGAAAGAAGCCTGCACGTTGTGCCTTTCAGCTCTAGGGCAATCTAGCACACCCAGAGCAGAAGTCCTACTTCAGCCAGATCAGGCCTGCAAAGAAACTGCGTTGCACAGGCCCTTGGAAGAGATGTTCCCGGTAGGCTGTAAGAGCACTGTGCAGAGCGAGTTGTTTCTTAGCTTCCCAAAGAGCTGGAAGCAAGATGCTGTGCGGTCCAACTCGCCCTTTGGCAAGAAGCCTGCACGTTGTGCCTTTCAGATGTAGGGCAATATAGCACACCCAGAGCAGAAGTCCTACTTCAGCCAGATCAGTCCTGCAAAGACACTGCGTTTCACGGGCCTTTGGAAGAGATGTTCCCGGTAGGCTTTAAGAGCACTGTGCAGAGCGAGTTGTTTCTTAGCTTCCCAAAGAGCTGGAAGCAAGATGCTGTGGGGCCCAACTCGCCCTTTGGAAAGAAGCCTGCACGTTGTGCCTTTCAGCTCTAGGGCAATGTAGCACACCCAGAGCAGAAGTCCTACTTCAGCCAGATCAGGCCTGCAAAGAAACTGCGTTTCACAGGCCTTTGGAAGAGATGTTCCCAGTAGGCTGTAAGAGCACTAGGCAGAGCGAGTTGTTTCTTAGCTTCCCAAAGAGCTGGAAGCAAGATGCTGTGGGGCCCAACTCGCCCTTTGGAAAGAAGCCTGCACGTTGTGCCTTTCAGCTCTAGGGCAATGTAGCACACCCAGAGCAGAAGTCCTACTTCAGCCAGATCAGGCCTGCAAAGAAACTGCGTTTCACAGGCCTTTGGAAGAGATGTTCCCTGTAGGCTGTAAGAGCACTGAGCAGAGTGAGTTGTTTCTTAGCTTCCCAAAGAGCTGGAACCAAGATGCTGTGGGGCCCAACTCGCCCTTTGGAAAGAAGCCTGCACGCTGTGCCTTTCAGCTGTAGGGCAATGTAGCACACCCAGAGCAGAAGTCCTACTTCAGCCAGATCAGGCCTGCAAAGACACTGCGTTTCACAGGCCTTTGGAAGAGATGTTCCCGGTAGGCTGTAAGAGCAGTGTGCAGAGCGAGTTGTTTCTTAGCTTCCCAAAGAGCTGGAAGCAAGATGCTGTGGGGCCCAACTCGCCCTTTGGAAAGAAGCCTGCACGTTGTGCCTTTCAGCTCTAGGGCAATGTAGCACACCCAGAGCAGAAGTCCTACTTCAGCCAGATCAGGCGTGCAAAGACACTGCGTTTCAAGGGCCTTTGGAAGAGATGTTCCCGGTAGGCTGTAAGAGCACTGTGCAGAGCGAGTTGTTTCTTAGCTTCCCAAAGAGCTGGAAGCAAGATGCTGTGGGGCCCAACTCGCCCTTTGGAAAGAAGCCTGCACGTTGTGCCTTTCAGCTCTAGGGCAATGTAGCACACCCAGAGCAGAAGTCCTACTTCAGCCAGATCAGGCCTGCAAAGAAACTGCGTTGCACAGGCCCTTGGAAGAGATGTTCCCGGTAGCCTGTAAGAGCACTGTGCAGAGCGAGTTGTTTCTTAGCTTCCCAAAGAGCTGGAAGCAAGATGCTGTGCGGTCCAACTCGCCCTTTGGCAAGAAGCCTGCACGTTGTGCCTTTCAGATGTAGGGCAATGTAGCACACCCAGAGCAGAAGTCCTACTTCAGCCAGATCAGTCCTGCAAAGACACTGCGTTTCACGGGCCTTTGGAAGACATGTTCCCGGTAGGCTTTAAGAGCACTGTGCAGAGCGAGTTGTTTCTTAGCTTCCCAAAGAGCTGGAAGCAAGATGCTCTGGGGCCCAGCTCGCCCTTTGGAAAGAAGCCTGCACGCTGGGCCTTTCAGCTCTAGGGCAATGTAGCACACCCAGAGCAGAAGTCCTACTTCAGCCAGATCAGGCCTGCAAACAAACTGCATTTCACAGGCCTTTGGAAGAGATGTTCCCGGTATGCTGTAAGAGCACTGAGCAGAGCGAGTTGTTTCTTAGCTTCCCAAAGAGCTGGAAGCAAGATGCTCTGGGGCCCAACTCGCCCTTTGGAAAGAAGCCTGCACGTTGTGCCTTTCAGCTCTAGGGCAATGTAGCACACCCAGAGCAGAAGTCCTACTTCAGCCAGATCAGGCGTGCAAAGACACTGCGTTTCAAGGGCCTTTGGAAGAGATGTTCCCGGTAGGCTGTAAGAGCACTGTGCAGAGCGAGTTGTTTCTTAGCTTCCCAAAGAGCTAGAAGCAAGATGCTGTGGGGCCCAACTCGCCCTTTGGAAAGAAGCCTGCACGTTGTGCCTTTCAGCTCTAGGGCAATGTAGCACACCCAGAGCAGAAGTCCTACTTCAGCCAGATCAGGCCTGCAAAGAAACTGCGTTTCACAGGCCTTTGGAAGAGATGTTCCCTGTAGGCTGTAAGAGCACTGAGCAGAGTGAGTTGTTTCTTAGCTTCCCAAAGAGCTGGAAGCAAGATGCTGTGGGGCCGAACTCGCCCTTTGGAAAGAAGCCTGCACGCTGTGCCTTTCAGCTGTAGGGCAATGTAGCACACCCAGAGCAGAAGTCCTACTTCAGCCAGATCAGGTCTGCAAAGACACTGCGTTACACAGGCCTTTGGAAGAGATGTTCCCGGTAGGCTGTAAGAGCAGTGTGCAGAGCGAGTTGTTTCTTAGCTTCCCAAAGAGCTGGAAGCAAGATGATGTGGGGCCCAACTCGCCCTTTGGAAAGAAGCCTGCACGTTGTGCCTTTCAGCTCTACGGCAATGCATCACACCCAGAGCAAAAGTCCTACTTCAGCCAGATCAGGCCTGCAAAGAAACTGCGTTTCACAGGCCTTTGGAAGAGATGTTCCCGGTATGCTGTAAGAGCACTGAGCAGAGCGAGTTGTTTCTTAGCTTCCCAAAGAGCTGGAAGCAAGATGCTGTGGGGCCCAACTCGCCCTTTGGAAAGAAGCCTGCACGTTGTGCCTTTCAGCTCTAGGGCAATGTAGCACTCCCAGAGCAGAAGTCCTACTTCAGCCAGATCAGGCCTGCAAAGAAACTGCGTTGCACAGGCCCTTGGAAGAGATGTTCCCGGTAGGCTGTAAGAGCACTGTGCAGAGCGAGTTGTTTCTTAGCTTCCCAAAGAGCTGGAAGCAAGATGCTGTGCGGTCCAACTCGCCCTTTGGAAAGAAGCCTGCACGTTGTGCCTTTCAGATGTAGGGCAATGTAGCACACCCAGAGCAGAAGTCCTACTTCAGCCAGATCAGTCCTGCAAAGACACTGCGTTTCACGGGCCTTTGGAAGAGATGTTCCCGGTAGGCTTTAAGAGCACTGTGCAGAGCGAGTTGTTTCTTAGCTTCCCAAAGAGCTGGAAGCAAGATGCTGTGGGGCCCAACTCGCCCTTTGGAA
This sequence comes from Equus przewalskii, assembly GCF_037783145.1. Lineage (NCBI taxonomy): Eukaryota > Metazoa > Chordata > Mammalia > Perissodactyla > Equidae > Equus > Equus przewalskii. Next base: position 43,329 of record NW_027228348.1, read on the forward strand.
AGAAGCCCGCACGCTGTGCCTTTCAGCTCTAGGGCAATGTAGCACACCCAGAGCAGAAGTCCTACTTCAGCCAGATCAGGCCTGCAAAGAAACTGCGTTTCACAGGCCTTTGGAAGAGATGTTCCCGGTAGGCTGTAAGAGCACTGTGCAGAGCGAGTTGTTTCTTAGCTTCCCAAAGAGCTGGAAGCAAGATGCTGTGGGGCCCAACTCGCCCTTTGGAAACAAGCCTGCACGTTGTGCCTTTCAGCTCTACGGCAAAGTATCACACCCAGAGCAAAAGTCCTACTTCAGCCAGATCAGGCCTGCAAAGAAACTGCGTTTCACAGGCCTTTGGAAGAGATGTTCCCGGTAGGCTGTAAGAGCACTGTGCAGAGCGAGTTGTTTCTTAGCTTCCCAAAGAGCTGGAAGCAAGATGCTGTGGGGCCCAACTCGCCCTTTGGAAAGAAGACTGCACGTTGTGCCTTTCAGCTCTAGGGCAATGTAGCACACCCAGAGCAGAAGTCCTACTTCAGCCAGATCAGGCCTGCTAAGACACTGCGTTTCACAGGCGTTTGGAAGAGATGTTCCCGGTAGGTTGTAAGAGCACTGTGCAGAGCGAGTTGTTTCTTAGCTTCCCAAAGAGCTGGAAGCAAGATGATGTGGGGCCCAACTCGCCCTTTGGAAAGAAGCCTGCACATTGTGCCTTTCAGCTCTAGGGCAATGTAGCACACCCAGAGCAGAAGTCCTACTTCAGCCAGATCAGGCCTGCTAAGACACTGCGTTTCACAGGCCTTTGGAAGAGATGTTCCCGGTAGGCTGTAAGAGCACTTTGCAGAGCGAGTTGTTTCTTAGCTTCCCAAAGAGCTGGAAGCAAGATGCTGTTGGGCCCAACTCGCCCTTTGGAAAGAAGCCTGCACGTTGTGCCTTTCAGCTGTAGGGCAATGTAGCACACCCAGAGCAGAAGTCCTACTTCAGCCAGATCAGGCCTGCAAAGACACTGCGTTTCAGAGGCCTTTGGAAGAGATGTTCCCGGTAGGCTGTAAGAGCACTGAGCAGAGCGAGTTGTTTCTTAGCTTCCCAAAGAGCTGGAAGCAAGATGCTGTGGGGCCCAACTCGCCCTTTGGAAAGAAGCCTGCACGCTGTGCCTTTCAGCTCTAGGGCAATGTAGCACACCCAGAGCAGAAGTCCTACTTCAGCCAGATCAGGCCTGCAAAGAAACTGCGTTTCACAGGCCTTTGGAAGAGATGTTCCCGGTAGGCTGTAAGAGCACTGTGAAGAGCGAGTTGTTTCTTAGCTTCCCAAAGAGCTGGAAGCAAGATGCTGTGGGGCCCAACTCGCCCTTTGGAAAGAAGCCTGCACGTTGTGCCTTTCAGCTCTACGGCAAAGTATCACACCAAGAGCAAAAGTCCTACTTCAGCCAGATCAGGCCTGCAAAGAAACTGCGTTTCACAGGCCTTTGGAAGAGATGTTCCCGGTAGGCTGTAAGAGCACTGTGCAGAGCGAGTTGTTTCTTAGCTTCCCAAAGAGCTGGAAGCAAGATGCTGTGGGGCCCAACTCGCCCTTTGGAAACAAGCCTGCACGTTGTGCCTTTCAGCTCTACGGCAAAGTATCACACCCAGAGCAAAAGTCCTACTTCAGCCAGATCAGGCCTGCAAAGAAACTGCGTTTCACAGGCCTTTGGAAGAGATGTTCCCGGTAGGCTGTAAGAGCACTGTGCAGAGCGAGTTGTTTCTTAGCTTCCCAAAGAGCTGGAAGAAAGATGCTGTGGGGCCCAACTCGCCCTTTGGAAAGAAGCCTGCACGTTGTGCCTTTCAGCTCTAGGGCAATGTAGCACACCCAGAGCAGAAGTCCTACTTCAGCCAGATCAGGCCTGCTAAGACACTGCGTTTCACAGGCCTTTGGAAGAGATGTTCCCGGTAGGTTGTAAGAGCACTGTGCAGAGCGAGTTGTTTCTTAGCTTCCCAAAGAGCTGGAAGCAAGATGCTGTGGGGCCCAACACGCCCTTTGGAAAGAAGCCTGCACGCTGTGCCTTTCAGCTCTAGGGCAATGTAGCACACCCAGAGCAGAAGTCCTACTTCAGCCAGATCAGGCCTGCAAAGAAACTGCGTTTCACAGGCCTTTGGAAGAGATGTTCCCGGTAGGCTGTAAGAGCACTGTGCAGAGCGAGTTGTTTCTTAGCTTCCCAAAGAGCTGGAAGCAAGATGCTGTGGGGCCCAACTCGCCCTTTGGAAACAAGCCTGCACGTTGTGCCTTTCAGCTCTACGGCAAAGTATCACACCCAGAGCAAAAGTCCTACTTCAGCCAGATCAGGCCTGCAAAGAAACTGCGTTTCACAGGCCTTTGGAAGAGATGTTGCCGGTAGGCTGTAAGAGCACTGTGCAGAGCGAGTTGTTTCTTAGCTTCCCAAAGAGCTGGAAGAAAGATGTTGTGGGGCCCAACTCGCCCTTTGGAAAGAAGCCTGCACGTTGTGCCTTTCAGCTCTAGGGCAATGTAGCACACCCAGAGCAGAAGTCCTACTTCAGCCAGATCAGGCCTGCTAAGACACTGCGTTTCACAGGACTTTGGAAGAGATGTTCCGGTAGGTTGTAAGAGCACTGTGCAGAGCGAGTTGTTTCATAGCTTCCCAAAGAGCTGGAAGCAAGATGCTGTGGGGCCCAACTCGCCCTTTGGAAAGAAGCCTGCACGCTGTGCCTTTCAGCTCTAGGGCAATGTAGCACACCCAGAGCAGAAGTCCTACTTCAGCCAGATCAGGCCTGCAAAGACACTGCGTTTCACAGGCCTTTGGAAGAGATGTTCCCGGTAGGCTGTAAGAGCAGTGTGCAGAGCGAGTTGTTTCTTAGCTTCCCAAAGAGCTGGAAGCAAGATGCTGTGGGGCCCAACTCGCCCTTTGGAAAGAAGCCTGCACGTTGTGCCTTTCAGCTCTACGGCAATGTATCACACCCAGAGCAAAAGTCCTACTTCAGCCAGATCAGGCCTGCAAAGAAACTGCGTTTCACAGGCCTTTGGAAGAGATGTTCCCGGTATGCTGTAAGAGCACTGAGCAGAGCGAGTTGTTTCTTAGCTTCCCAAAGAGCTGGAAGCAAGATGCTGTGGGGCCCAACTCGCCCTTTGGAAAGAAGCCTGCACGTTGTGCCTTTCAGCTCTAGGGCAATGTAGCACACCCAGAGCAGAAGTCCTACTTCAGCCAGATCAGGCGTGCAAAGACACTGCGTTTCAAGGGCCTTTGGAAGAGATGTTCCCGGTAGGCTGTAAGAGCACTGTGCAGAGCGAGTTGTTTCTTAGCTTCCCAAAGAGCTGGAAGCAAGATGCTGTGGGGCCCAACTCGCCCTTTGGAAAGAAGCCTGCACGTTGTGCCTTTCAGCTCTAGGGCAATGTAGCACACCCAGAGCAGAAGTCCTACTTCAGCCAGATCAGGCCTGCAAAGAAACTGCGTTGCACAGGCCCTTGGAAGAGATGTTCCCGGTAGGCTGTAAGAGCACTGTGCAGAGCGAGTTGTTTCTTAGCTTCCCAAAGAGCTGGAAGCAAGATGCTGTGCGGTCCAACTCGCCCTTTGGCAAGAAGCCTGCACGTTGTGCCTTTCAGATGTAGGGCAATGTAGCACACCCAGAGCAGAAGTCCTACTTCAGCCAGATCAGTCCTGCAAAGACACTGCGTTTCACGGGCCTTTGGAAGACATGTTCCCGGTAGGCTTTAAGAGCACTGTGCAGAGCGAGTTGTTTCTTAGCTTCCCAAAGAGCTGGAAGCAAGATGCTCTGGGGCCCAGCTCGCCCTTTGGAAAGAAGCCTGCACGCTGGGCCTTTCAGCTCTAGGGCAATGTAGCACACCCAGAGCAGAAGTCCTACTTCAGCCAGATCAGGCCTGCAAACAAACTGCATTTCACAGGCCTTTGGAAGAGATGTTCCCGGTATGCTGTAAGAGCACTGAGCAGAGCGAGTTGTTTCTTAGCTTCCCAAAGAGCTGGAAGCAAGATGCTCTGGGGCCCAACTCGCCCTTTGGAAAGAAGCCTGCACGTTGTGCCTTTCAGCTCTAGGGCAATGTAGCACACCCAGAGCAGAAGTCCTACTTCAGCCAGATCAGGCGTGCAAAGACACTGCGTTTCAAGGGCCTTTGGAAGAGATGTTCCCGGTAGGCTGTAAGAGCACTGTGCAGAGCGAGTTGTTTCTTAGCTTCCCAAAGAGCTAGAAGCAAGATGCTGTGGGGCCCAACTCGCCCTTTGGAAAGAAGCCTGCACGTTGTGCCTTTCAGCTCTAGGGCAATGTAGCACACCCAGAGCAGAAGTCCTACTTCAGCCAGATCAGGCCTGCAAAGAAACTGCGTTTCACAGGCCTTTGGAAGAGATGTTCCCTGTAGGCTGTAAGAGCACTGAGCAGAGTGAGTTGTTTCTTAGCTTCCCAAAGAGCTGGAAGCAAGATGCTGTGGGGCCGAACTCGCCCTTTGGAAAGAAGCCTGCACGCTGTGCCTTTCAGCTGTAGGGCAATGTAGCACACCCAGAGCAGAAGTCCTACTTCAGCCAGATCAGGTCTGCAAAGACACTGCGTTACACAGGCCTTTGGAAGAGATGTTCCCGGTAGGCTGTAAGAGCAGTGTGCAGAGCGAGTTGTTTCTTAGCTTCCCAAAGAGCTGGAAGCAAGATGATGTGGGGCCCAACTCGCCCTTTGGAAAGAAGCCTGCACGTTGTGCCTTTCAGCTCTACGGCAATGCATCACACCCAGAGCAAAAGTCCTACTTCAGCCAGATCAGGCCTGCAAAGAAACTGCGTTTCACAGGCCTTTGGAAGAGATGTTCCCGGTATGCTGTAAGAGCACTGAGCAGAGCGAGTTGTTTCTTAGCTTCCCAAAGAGCTGGAAGCAAGATGCTGTGGGGCCCAACTCGCCCTTTGGAAAGAAGCCTGCACGTTGTGCCTTTCAGCTCTAGGGCAATGTAGCACTCCCAGAGCAGAAGTCCTACTTCAGCCAGATCAGGCCTGCAAAGAAACTGCGTTGCACAGGCCCTTGGAAGAGATGTTCCCGGTAGGCTGTAAGAGCACTGTGCAGAGCGAGTTGTTTCTTAGCTTCCCAAAGAGCTGGAAGCAAGATGCTGTGCGGTCCAACTCGCCCTTTGGAAAGAAGCCTGCACGTTGTGCCTTTCAGATGTAGGGCAATGTAGCACACCCAGAGCAGAAGTCCTACTTCAGCCAGATCAGTCCTGCAAAGACACTGCGTTTCACGGGCCTTTGGAAGAGATGTTCCCGGTAGGCTTTAAGAGCACTGTGCAGAGCGAGTTGTTTCTTAGCTTCCCAAAGAGCTGGAAGCAAGATGCTGTGGGGCCCAACTCGCCCTTTGGAAAGAAGCCCGCACGCTGTGCCTTTCAGCTCTAGGGCAATGTAGCACACCCAGAGCAGAAGTCCTACTTCAGCCAGATCAGGCCTGCAAAGAAACTGCGTTTCACAGGCCTTTGGAAGAGATGTTCCCGGTAGGCTGTAAGAGCACTGTGCAGAGCGAGTTGTTTCTTAGCTTCCCAAAGAGCTGGAAGCAAGATGCTGTGGGGCCCAACTCGCCCTTTGGAAACAAGCCTGCACGTTGTGCCTTTCAGCTCTACGGCAAAGTATCACACCCAGAGCAAAAGTCCTACTTCAGCCAGATCAGGCCTGCAAAGAAACTGCGTTTCACAGGCCTTTGGAAGAGATGTTCCCGGTAGGCTGTAAGAGCACTGTGCAGAGCGAGTTGTTTCTTAGCTTCCCAAAGAGCTGGAAGCAAGATGCTGTGGGGCCCAACTCGCCCTTTGGAAAGAAGACTGCACGTTGTGCCTTTCAGCTCTAGGGCAATGTAGCACACCCAGAGCAGAAGTCCTACTTCAGCCAGATCAGGCCTGCTAAGACACTGCGTTTCACAGGCGTTTGGAAGAGATGTTCCCGGTAGGTTGTAAGAGCACTGTGCAGAGCGAGTTGTTTCTTAGCTTCCCAAAGAGCTGGAAGCAAGATGATGTGGGGCCCAACTCGCCCTTTGGAAAGAAGCCTGCACATTGTGCCTTTCAGCTCTAGGGCAATGTAGCACACCCAGAGCAGAAGTCCTACTTCAGCCAGATCAGGCCTGCTAAGACACTGCGTTTCACAGGCCTTTGGAAGAGATGTTCCCGGTAGGCTGTAAGAGCACTTTGCAGAGCGAGTTGTTTCTTAGCTTCCCAAAGAGCTGGAAGCAAGATGCTGTTGGGCCCAACTCGCCCTTTGGAAAGAAGCCTGCACGTTGTGCCTTTCAGCTGTAGGGCAATGTAGCACACCCAGAGCAGAAGTCCTACTTCAGCCAGATCAGGCCTGCAAAGACACTGCGTTTCAGAGGCCTTTGGAAGAGATGTTCCCGGTAGGCTGTAAGAGCACTGAGCAGAGCGAGTTGTTTCTTAGCTTCCCAAAGAGCTGGAAGCAAGATGCTGTGGGGCCCAACTCGCCCTTTGGAAAGAAGCCTGCACGCTGTGCCTTTCAGCTCTAGGGCAATGTAGCACACCCAGAGCAGAAGTCCTACTTCAGCCAGATCAGGCCTGCAAAGAAACTGCGTTTCACAGGCCTTTGGAAGAGATGTTCCCGGTAGGCTGTAAGAGCACTGTGAAGAGCGAGTTGTTTCTTAGCTTCCCAAAGAGCTGGAAGCAAGATGCTGTGGGGCCCAACTCGCCCTTTGGAAAGAAGCCTGCACGTTGTGCCTTTCAGCTCTACGGCAAAGTATCACACCAAGAGCAAAAGTCCTACTTCAGCCAGATCAGGCCTGCAAAGAAACTGCGTTTCACAGGCCTTTGGAAGAGATGTTCCCGGTAGGCTGTAAGAGCACTGTGCAGAGCGAGTTGTTTCTTAGCTTCCCAAAGAGCTGGAAGCAAGATGCTGTGGGGCCCAACTCGCCCTTTGGAAACAAGCCTGCACGTTGTGCCTTTCAGCTCTACGGCAAAGTATCACACCCAGAGCAAAAGTCCTACTTCAGCCAGATCAGGCCTGCAAAGAAACTGCGTTTCACAGGCCTTTGGAAGAGATGTTCCCGGTAGGCTGTAAGAGCACTGTGCAGAGCGAGTTGTTTCTTAGCTTCCCAAAGAGCTGGAAGAAAGATGCTGTGGGGCCCAACTCGCCCTTTGGAAAGAAGCCTGCACGTTGTGCCTTTCAGCTCTAGGGCAATGTAGCACACCCAGAGCAGAAGTCCTACTTCAGCCAGATCAGGCCTGCTAAGACACTGCGTTTCACAGGCCTTTGGAAGAGATGTTCCCGGTAGGTTGTAAGAGCACTGTGCAGAGCGAGTTGTTTCTTAGCTTCCCAAAGAGCTGGAAGCAAGATGCTGTGGGGCCCAACACGCCCTTTGGAAAGAAGCCTGCACGCTGTGCCTTTCAGCTCTAGGGCAATGTAGCACACCCAGAGCAGAAGTCCTACTTCAGCCAGATCAGGCCTGCAAAGAAACTGCGTTTCACAGGCCTTTGGAAGAGATGTTCCCGGTAGGCTGTAAGAGCACTGTGCAGAGCGAGTTGTTTCTTAGCTTCCCAAAGAGCTGGAAGCAAGATGCTGTGGGGCCCAACTCGCCCTTTGGAAACAAGCCTGCACGTTGTGCCTTTCAGCTCTACGGCAAAGTATCACACCCAGAGCAAAAGTCCTACTTCAGCCAGATCAGGCCTGCAAAGAAACTGCGTTTCACAGGCCTTTGGAAGAGATGTTGCCGGTAGGCTGTAAGAGCACTGTGCAGAGCGAGTTGTTTCTTAGCTTCCCAAAGAGCTGGAAGAAAGATGTTGTGGGGCCCAACTCGCCCTTTGGAAAGAAGCCTGCACGTTGTGCCTTTCAGCTCTAGGGCAATGTAGCACACCCAGAGCAGAAGTCCTACTTCAGCCAGATCAGGCCTGCTAAGACACTGCGTTTCACAGGACTTTGGAAGAGATGTTCCGGTAGGTTGTAAGAGCACTGTGCAGAGCGAGTTGTTTCATAGCTTCCCAAAGAGCTGGAAGCAAGATGCTGTGGGGCCCAACTCGCCCTTTGGAAAGAAGCCTGCACGCTGTGCCTTTCAGCTCTAGGGCAATGTAGCACACCCAGAGCAGAAGTCCTACTTCAGCCAGATCAGGCCTGCAAAGACACTGCGTTTCACAGGCCTTTGGAAGAGATGTTCCCGGTAGGCTGTAAGAGCAGTGTGCAGAGCGAGTTGTTTCTTAGCTTCCCAAAGAGCTGGAAGCAAGATGCTGTGGGGCCCAACTCGCCCTTTGGAAAGAAGCCTGCACGTTGTGCCTTTCAGCTCTACGGCAATGTATCACACCCAGAGCAAAAGTCCTACTTCAGCCAGATCAGGCCTGCAAAGAAACTGCGTTTCACAGGCCTTTGGAAGAGATGTTCCCGGTATGCTGTAAGAGCACTGTGCAGAGCGAGTTGTTTCTTAGCTTCCCAAAGAGCTGGAAGCAAGATGCTGTGGGGCCCAACTCGCCCTTTGGAAAGAAGCCTGCACGTTGTGCCTTTCAGCTCTAGGGCAATGTAGCACACCCAGAGCAGAAGTCCTACTTCAGCCAGATCAGGCGTGCAAAGACACTGCGTTTCAAGGGCCTTTGGAAGAGATGTTCCCGGTAGGCTGTAAGAGCACTGTGCAGAGCGAGTTGTTTCTTAGCTTCCCAAAGAGCTGGAAGCAAGATGCTGTGGGGCCCAACTCGCCCTTTGGAAAGAAGCCTGCACGTTGTGCCTTTCAGCTCTAGGGCAATGTAGCACACCCAGAGCAGAAGTCCTACTTCAGCCAGATCAGGCCTGCAAAGAAACTGCGTTGCACAGGCCCTTGGAAGAGATGTTCCCGGTAGGCTGTAAGAGCACTGTGCAGAGCGAGTTGTTTCTTAGCTTCCCAAAGAGCTGGAAGCAAGATGCTGTGCGGTCCAACTCGCCCTTTGGCAAGAAGCCTGCACGTTGTGCCTTTCAGATGTAGGGCAATGTAGCACACCCAGAGCAGAAGTCCTACTTCAGCCAGATCAGTCCTGCAAAGACACTGCGTTTCACGGGCCTTTGGAAGAGATGTTCCCGGTAGGCTTTAAGAGCACTGTGCAGAGCGAGTTGTTTCTTAGCTTCCCAAAGAGCTGGAAGCAAGATGCTCTGGGGCCCAGCTCGCCCTTTGGAAAGAAGCCTGCACGCTGGGCCTTTCAGCTCTAGGGCAATGTAGCACACCCAGAGCAGAAGTCCTACTTCAGCCAGATCAGGCCTGCAAAGAAACTGCGTTTCACAGGCCTTTGGAAGAGATGTTCCCTGTAGGCTGTAAGAGCACTGAGCAGAGTGAGTTGTTTCTTAGCTTCCCAAAGAGCTTGAAGCAAGATGCTGTGGGGCTCAACTCGCCCTTTGGAAAGAAGCCTGCACGCTGTGCCTTTCAGCTGTAGGGCAATGTAGCACACCCAGAGCAGAAGTCCTACTACAGCCAGATCAGGCCTGCAAAGACACTGCGTTTCACAGGCCTTTGGAAGAGATGTTCCCGGTAGGCTGTAAGAGCAGTGTGCAGAGCGAGTTGTTTCTTAGCTTCCCAAAGAGCTGGAAGCAAGATGCTGTGGGGCCCAACTCGCCCTTTGGAAAGAAGCCTGCACGTTGTGCCTTTCAGCTCTACGGCAATGTATCACACCCAGAGCAAAAGTCCTACTTCAGCCAGATCAGGCCTGCAAAGAAACTGCGTTTCACAGGCCTTTGGAAGAGATGTTCCCGGTAGGCTGTAAGAGCACTGTGCAGAGCGAGTTGTTTCTTAGCTTCCCAAAGAGCTGGAAGCAAGATGCTGTGGGGCCCAACTCGCCCTTTGGAAAGAATCCTGCACGCTGTGCCTTTCAGCTCTAGGGCAATGTAGCACACCCAGAGCAGAAGTCCTACTTCAGCCAGATCAGGCGTGCAAAGACACTGCGTTTCAAGGGCCTTTGGAAGAGATGTTCCCGGTAGGCTGTAAGAGCACTGTGCAGAGCGAGTTGTTTCTTAGCTTCCCAAAGAGCTGGAAGCAAGATGCTGTGGGGCCCAACTCGCCCTTTGGAAAGAAGCCTGCACGTTGTGCCTTTCAGCTCTAGGGCAATGTAGCACACCCAGAGCAGAAGTCCTACTTCAGCCAGATCAGGCCTGCAAAGAAACTGCGTTGCACAGGCCCTTGGAAGAGATGTTCCCGGTAGGCTGTAAGAGCACTGTGCAGAGCGAGTTGTTTCTTAGCTTCCCAAAGAGCTGGAAGCAAGATGCTGTGCGGTCCAACTCGCCCTTTGGAAAGAAGCCTGCACGTTGTGCCTTTCAGATGTAGGGCAATGTAGCACACCCAGAGCAGAAGTCCTACTTCAGCCAGATCAGTCCTGCAAAGACACTGCGTTTCATGGGCCTTTGGAAGAGATGTTCCCGGTAGGCTTTAAGAGCACTGTGCAGAGCGAGTTGTTTCTTAGCTTCCCAAAGAGCTGGAAGCAAGATGCTGTGGGGCCCAACTCGCCCTTTGGAAAGAAGCCCGCACGCTGTGCCTTTCAGCTCTAGGGCAATGTAGCACACCCAGAGCAGAAGTCCTACTTCAGCCAGATCAGGCCTGCAAAGAAACTGCGTTTCACAGGCCTTTGGAAGAGATGTTCCCGGTAGGCTGTAAGAGCACTGTGCAGAGCGAGTTGTTTCTTAGCTTCCCAAAGAGCTGGAAGCAAGATGCTGTGGGGCCCAACTCGCCCTTTGGAAACAAGCCTGCACGTTGTGCCTTTCAGCTCTAGGGCAATGTAGCACACCCAGAGCAAAAGTCCTACTTCAGCCAGATCAGGCCTGCAAAGAAACTGCGTTTCACAGGCCTTTGGAAGAGATGTTCCCGGTAGGCTGTAAGAGCACTGTGCAGAGCGAGTTGTTTCTTAGCTTCCCAAAGAGCTGGAAGAAAGATGCTGTGGGGCCCAACTCGCCCTTTGGAAAGAAGACTGCACGTTGTGCCTTTCAGCTCTAGGGCAATGTAGCACACCCAGAGCAGAAGTCCTACTTCAGCCAGATCAGGCCTGCTATGACACTGCGTTTCACAGGCGTTTGGAAGAGATGTTCCCGGTAGGTTGTAAGAGCACTGTGCAGAGCGAGTTGTTTCTTAGCTTCCCAAAGAGCTGGAAGCAAGATGATGTGGGGCCCAACTCGCCCTTTGGAAAGAAGCCTGCACATTGTGCCTTTCAGCTCTAGGGCAAAGTAGCACACCCAGAGCAGAAGTCCTACTTCAGCCAGATCAGGCCTGCTAAGACACTGCGTTTCACAGGCCTTTGGAAGAGATGTTCCCGGTAGGCTGTAAGAGCACTTTGCAGAGCGAGTTGTTTCTTAGCTTCCCAAAGAGCTGGAAGCAAGATGCTGTTGGTCCCAACTCGCCCTTTGGAAAGAAGCCTGCACGTTGTGCCTTTCAGCTGTAGGGCAATGTAGCACACCCAGAGCAGAAGTCCTACTTCAGCCAGATCAGGCCTGCTAAGACACTGCGTTTCACAGGCCTTTGGAAGAGATGTTCCCGGTAGGCTGTAAGAGCACTGTGCAGAGCGAGTTGTTTCTTAGCTTCCCAAAGAGCTGGAAGCAAGATGCTGTGGGGCCCAACTCGCCCTTTGGAAAGAAGCCTGCACGCTGTGCCTTTCAGCTCTAGGGCAATGTAGCACACCCAGAGCAGAAGTCCTACTTCAGCCAGATCAGGCCTGCAAAGAAACTGCGTTTCACAGGCCTTTGGAAGAGATGTTCCCGGTAGGCTTTAAGAGCACTGTGCAGAGCGAGTTGTTTCTTAGCTTCCCAAAGAGCTGGAAGCAAGATGCTGTGGGGCCCAACTCGCCCTTTGGAAAGAAGCCTGCACGTTGTGCCTTTCAGCTCTACGGCAAAGTATCACACCAAGAGCAAAAGTCCTACTTCAGCCAGATCAGGCCTGCAAAGAAACTGCGTTTCACAGGCCTTTGGAAGAGATGTTCCCGGTAGGCTGTAAGAGCACTGTGCAGAGCGAGTTGTTTCTTAGCTTCCCAAAGAGCTGGAAGCAAGATGCTGTGGGGCCCAACTCGCCCTTTGGAAACAAGCCTGCACGTTGTGCCTTTCAGCTCTACGGCAAAGTATCACACCCAGAGCAAAAGTCCTACTTCAGCCAGATCAGGCCTGCAAAGAAACTGCGTTTCACAGGCCTTTGGAAGAGATGTTCCCGGTAGGCTGTAAGAGCACTGTGCAGAGCGAGTTGTTTCTTAGCTTCCCAAAGAGCTGGAAGCAAGATGCTGTGGGGCCCAACTCGCCCTTTGGAAAGAAGCCTGCACGTTGTGCCTTTCAGCTCTAGGGCAATGTAGCACACCCAGAGCAGAAGTCCTACTTCAGCCAGATCAGGCCTGCTAAGACACTGCGTTTCACAGGCCTTTGGAAGAGATGTTCCCGGTAGGTTGTAAGAGCACTGTGCAGAGCGAGTTGTTTCTTAGCTTCCCAAAGAGCTGGAAGCAAGATGCTGTGGGGCCCAACTCGCCCTTTGGAAAGAAGCCTGCACGCTGTGCCTTTCAGCTCTAGGGCAATGTAGCACACCCAGAGCAGAAGTCCTACTTCAGCCAGATCAGGCCTGCAAAGAAACTGCGTTTCACAGGCCTTTGGAAGAGATGTTCCCGGTAGGCTGTAAGAGCACTGTGCAGAGCGAGTTGTTTCTTAGCTTCCCAAAGAGCTGGAAGCAAGATGCTGTGGGGCCCAACTCGCCCTTTGGAAACAAGCCTGCACGTTGTGCCTTTCAGCTCTACGGCAAAGTATCACACCCAGAGCAAAAGTCCTACTTCAGCCAGATCAGGCCTGCAAAGAAACTGCGTTTCACAGGCCTTTGGAAGAGATGTTGCCGCTAGGCTGTAAGAGCACTGTGCAGAGCGAGTTGTTTCTTAGCTTCCCAAAGAGCTGGAAGAAAGATGCTGTGGGGCCCAACTCGCCCTTTGGAAAGAAGCCTGCACGTTGTGCCTTTCAGCTCTAGGGCAATGTAGCACACCCAGAGCAGAAGTCCTACTTCAGCCAGATCAGGCCTGCTAAGACACTGCGTTTCACAGGACTTTGGAAGAGATGTTCCGGTAGGTTGTAAGAGCACTGTGCAGAGCGAGTTGTTTCTTAGCTTCCCAAAGAGCTGGAAGCAAGATGCTGTGGGGCCCAACTCGCCCTTTGGAAAGAAGCCTGCACATTGTGCCTTTCAGCTCTAGGGCAAAGTAGCACACCCAGAGCAGAAGTCCTACTTCAGCCAGATCAGGCCTGCAAAGAAACTGCGTTTCACAGGCCTTTGGAAGAGATGTTCCCTGTAGGCTGTAAGAGCACTGTGCAGAGCGAGTTGTTTCTTAGCTTCCCAAAGAGCTGGAAGCAAGATGCTGTGGGGCCCAACTCGCCCTTTGGAAAGAAGCCTGCACGTTGTGCCTTTCAGCTCTAGGGCAATGTAGCACACCCAGAGCAGAAGTCCTACTTCAGCCAGATCAGGCCTGCAAAGACACTGCGTTTCACAGGCCTTTGGAAGAGATGTTCCCGGTAGGATGTAAGAGCAGTGTGCAGAGCGAGTTGTTTCTTAGCTTCCCAAAGAGCTGGAAGCAAGATGCTGTGGGGCCCAACTCGCCCTTTGGAAAGAAGCCTGCACGTTGTGCCTTTCAGATCTAGGGCAAAGTAGCAAACCAGAGCAGAAGTCCTACTTTAGCCAGATCAGGCCTGCACAGAAACTGCGTTTCACAGGCCTTTGGAAGAGATGTTCCGGGTAGGCTGTAACAGCACTGTGCAGAGCGAGTTGTTTCTTCGCTTCCCAAAGCTGGAAGCAAGATGCTGTGGGGCCCAACTCACCCTTTTTAAAGAAGCCTGCACGTTGTGCCTTTCAGCTGTAGGGCAATGTAGCACACCAAGAGCAGAAGTCCTACTTCAGCCAGATCAGGCCTGCAAAGAAACTGCGTTTCAGAGGCCTTTGGAAGAGATGTTCCCGGTAGGCTGTAAGAGCACTGTGCAGAGCGAGTTGTTTCTTAGCTTCCCAAAGAGCTGGAAGCAAGATGCTGTGGGGCCCAACTCGCCCTTTGGAAAGAAGCCTGCACGTTGTGCCTTTCAGCTCTACGGCAAAGTATCACACCCAGAGCAAAAGTCCTACTTCAGCCAGATCAGGCCTGCAAAGAAACTGCGTTTCACAGGCCTTTGGAAGAGATGTTCCCGGTAGGCTGTAAGAGCACTGTGCAGAGCGAGTTGTTTCTTAGCTTCCCAAAGAGCTGGAAGCAAGACGCTGTGGGTCCCAACTCGCCCTTTGGAAAGAAGCCTGCACGTTGTGCCTTTCAGCTCTAGGGCAATGTAGCACACCCAGAGCAGAAGTCCTACTTCAGCCAGATAAGGCCTGCAAAGACACTGCGTGTCACAGGCCTTTGGAAGAGATGTTCCCGGTAGGCTGTAAGAGCACTGTGCAGAGCGAGTTGTTTCTTAGCTTCCCAAAGAGCTGGAAGCAAGATGCTGTGGGGCCCAACTCGCCCTTTGGAAAGAAGCCTGCACGTTGTGCCTTTCAGCTCTAGGGCAATGTAGCACACCCAGAGCAGAAGTCCTACTTCAGCCAGATCAGGCCTGCAAAGACACTGCGTTTCAAGGGCCTTTGGAAGAGATGTTCCCGGTAGGCTGTAAGAGCACTGTGCAGAGCGAGTTGTTTCTTAGCTTCCCAAAGAGCTGGAAGCAAGATGCTGTGGGGCCCAACTCGCCCTTTGGAAAGAAGCCTGCACGTTGTGCCTTTCAGCTCTAGGGCAGTGTAGCACACCCAGAGCAGAAGTCCTACTTCAGCCAGATCAGGCCTGCAAACACACTGCGTTTCACAGGCCTTTGGAAGAGATGTTCCCGGTAGGCTGTAAGAGCACTGTGCAGAGCGAGCTGTTTCTTAGCTTCCCAAAGAGCTGGAAGCAAGATGCTGTGGGGCCCAACTCGCCCTTTGGAAAGAAGCCCGCACGCTGTGCCTTTCAGCTCTAGGGCAATGTAGCACACCCAGAGCAGAAGTCCTACTTCAGCCAGATCAGGCCTGCAAAGAAACTGCGTTTCACAGGCCTTTGGAAGAGATGTTCCCGGTAGGCTGTAAGAGCACTGTGCAGAGCGAGTTGTTTCTTAGCTTCCCAAAGAGCTGGAAGCAAGATGCTGTGGGGCCCAACTCGCCCTTTGGAAACAAGCCTGCACGTTGTGCCTTTCAGCTCTACGGCAAAGTATCACACCCAGAGCAAAAGTCCTACTTCAGCCAGATCAGGCGTGCAAAGACACTGCGTTTCAAGGGCCTTTGGAAGAGATGTTCCCGGTAGGCTGTAAGAGCACTGTGCAGAGCGAGTTGTTTCTTAGCTTCCCAAAGAGCTGGAAGCAAGATGCTGTGGGGCCCAACTCGCCCTTTGGAAAGAAGCCTGCACGTTGTGCCTTTCAGCTCTAGGGCAATGTAGCACACCCAGAGCAGAAGTCCTACTTCAGCCAGATCAGGCCTGCAAAGAAACTGCGTTTCACAGGCCCTTGGAAGAGATGTTCCCGGTAGGCTGTAAGAGCACTGTGCAGAGCGAGTTGTTTCTTAGCTTCCCAAAGAGCTGGAAGCAAGATGCTGTGGGGCCCAACTCGCCCTTTGGAAAGAAGCCTGCACGTTGTGCCTTTCAGCTGTAGGGCAATGTAGCACACCCAGAGCAGAAGTCCTACTTCAGCCAGATCAGGCCTGCAAAGACACTGCGTTTCACAGGCCTTTGGAAGAGATGTTCCCGGTAGGCTGTAAGAGCACTGTGCAGAGCGAGTTGTTTCTTAGCTTCCCAAAGAGCTGGAAGCAAGATGCTGTGGGGCCCAACTCGCCCTTTGGAAAGAAGCCCGCACGCTGTGCCTTTCAGCTCTAGGGCAATGTAGCACACCCAGAGCAGAAGTCCTACTTCAGCCAGATCAGGCCTGCAAAGAAACTGCGTTTCACAGGCCTTTGGAAGAGATGTTCCCGGTAGGCTGTAAGAGCACTGTGCAGAGCGAGTTGTTTCTTAGCTTCCCAAAGAGCTGGGAGCAAGATGCTGTGGGGCCCAACTCGCCCTTTGGAAACAAGCCTGCACGTTGTGCCTTTCAGCTCTACGGCAAAGTATCACACCCAGAGCAAAAGTCCTACTTCAGCCAGATCAGGCCTGCAAAGAAACTGCGTTTCACAGGCCTTTGGAAGAGATGTTGCCGGTAGGCTGTAAGAGCACTGTGCAGAGCGAGTTGTTTCTTAGCTTCCCAAAGAGCTGGAAGAAAGATGCTGTGGGGCCCAACTCGCCCTTGGGAAAGAAGCCTGCACGTTGTGCCTTTCAGCTCTAGGGCAATGTAGCACACCCAGAGCAGAAGTCCTACTTCAGCCAGATCAGGCCTGCTAAGACACTGCGTTTCACAGGCCTTTGGAAGAGATGTTCCCGGTAGGTTGTAAGAGCACTGTGCAGAGCGAGTTGTTTCTTAGCTTCCCAAAGAGCTGGAAGCAAGATGCTGTGGGGCCCAACTCGCCCTTTGGAAAGAAGCCTGCACGTTGTGCCTTTCAGCTCTAGGGCAATGTAGCACACCCAGAGCAGAAGTCCTACTTCAGCCAGATCAGGCCTGCAAAGACACTGCGTTTCACAGGCCATTGGAAGAGATGTTCCCGGTAGGCTGTAAGAGCACTGTGCAGAGCGAGTTGTTTCTTAGCTTCCCAAAGAGCTGGAAGCAAGATGCTGTGGGGCCCAACTCGCCCTTTGGAAAGAAGCCCGCACGCTGTGCCTTTCAGCTCTAGGGCAATGTAGCACACCCAGAGCAGAAGTCCTACTTCAGCCAGATCAGGCCTGCAAAGAAACTGCGTTTCACAGGCCTTTGGAAGAGATGTTCCCGGTAGGCTGTAAGAGCACTGTGCAGAGCGAGTTGTTTCTTAGCTTCCCAAAGAGCTGGGAGCAAGATGCTGTGGGGCCCAACTCGCCCTTTGGAAACAAGCCTGCACGTTGTGCCTTTCAGCTCTACGGCAAAGTATCACACCCAGAGCAAAAGTCCTACTTCAGCCAGATCAGGCCTGCAAAGAAACTGCGTTTCACAGGCCTTTGGAAGAGATGTTGCCGGTAGGCTGTAAGAGCACTGTGCAGAGCGAGTTGTTTCTTAGCTTCCCAAAGAGCTGGAAGAAAGATGCTGTGGGGCCCAACTCGCCCTTTGGAAAGAAGCCTGCACGTTGTGCCTTTCAGCTCTAGGGCAATGTAGCACACCCAGAGCTGAAGTCCTACTTCAGCCAGATCAGGCCTGCTAAGACACTGCGTTTCACAGGCCTTTGGAAGAGATGTTCCCGGTAGGTTGTAAGAGCACTGTGCAGAGCGAGTTGTTTCTTAGCTTCCCAAAGAGCTGGAAGCAAGATGCTGTGGGGCCCAACTCGCCCTTTGGAAAGAAGCATGCACATTGTGCCTTTCAGCTCTAGGGCAATGTAGCACACCCAGAGCAGAAGTCCTACTTCAGCCAGATCAGGCCTGCTAAGACACTGCGTTTCACAGGCCTTTGGAAGAGATGTTCCCGGTAGGCTGTAAGAGCACTTTGCAGAGCGAGTTGTTTCTTAGCTTCCCAAAGAGCTGGAAGCAAGATGCTGTGGGGCCCAACTCGCCCTTTGGAAAGAAGCCTGCACGTTGTGCCTTTCAGCTCTAGGGCAATGTAGCACACCCAGAGCAGAAGTCCTACTTCAGCCAGATAAGGCCTGCAAAGAAACTGCGTTTCACAGGCCTTTGGAAGAGATGTTCCCGGTAGGCTGTAAGAGCACTGTGCAGAGCGAGTTGTTTCTTAGCTTCCCAAAGAGCTGGAAGCAAGATGCTGTGGGGCCCAACTCGCCCTTTGGAAAGAAGCCTGCACGTTGTGCCTTTCAGCTCTAGGGCAATGTAGCACACCCAGAGCAGAAGTCCTACTTCAGCCAGATCAGGCCTGCAAAGAAACTGCGTTTCACAGGCCTTTGGAAGAGATGTTCCCGGTAGGCTGTAAGAGCACTGTGCAGAGCGAGTTGTTTCTTAGCTTCCCAAAGAGCTGGAAGCAAGATGCTGTGGGGCCCAACTCGCCCTTTGGAAAGAAGCCTGCACGTTGTGCCTTTCAGCTCTAGGGCAATGTAGCACACCCAGAGCAGAAGTCCTACTTCAGCCAGATCAGGCCTGCAAAGAAACTGCGTTTCACAGGCCTTTGGAAGAGATGTTCCCGGTAGGCTGTAAGAGCACTGTGCAGAGCGAGTTGTTTCTTAGCTTCCCAAAGAGCTGGAAGCAAGATGCTGTGGGGCCCAACTCGCCCTTTGGAAAGAAGCCTGCACGTTGTGCCTTTCAGCTCTAGGGCAAAGTATCACACCCAGAGCAGAAGTCCTACTTCAGCCAGATCAGGCCTGCAAAGAAACTGCGTTTCACAGGCCTTTGGAAGAGATGTTCCCGGTAGGCTGTAAGAGCACTGTGCAGAGCGAGTTGTTTCTTAGCTTCCCAAAGAGCTGGAAGCAAGATGCTGTGGGGCCCAACTCGCCCTTTGGAAAGAAGCCTGCACGTTGTGCCTTTCAGCTCTAGGGCAAAGTAGCACACCCAGAGCAGAAGTCCTACTTCAGCCAGATCAGGCCTGCAAAGACACTGCGTTTCACAGGCCTTTGGAAGAGATGTTCCGGTAGGCTGTAAGAGCACTGTGCAGAGCGAGTTGTTTCTTAGCTTCCCAAAGAGCTGGAAGCAAGATGCTGTGGGGCCCAACTCGCCCTTTGGAAAGAAGCCTGCACGTTGTGCCTTTCAGCTCTAGGGCAATGTAGCACACCCAGAGCAGAAGTCCTACTTCAGCCAGATCAGGCCTGCAAAGAAACTGCGTTTCACAGGCCTTTGGAAGAGATGTTCCCGGTAGGCTGTAAGAGCACTGTGCAGAGCGAGTTGTTTCTTAGCTTCCCAAAGAGCTGGAAGCAAGATGCTGTGGGGCCCAACTCGCCCTTTGGAAAGAAGCCCGCACGCTGTGCCTTTCAGCTCTAGGGCAATGTAGCACACCCAGAGCAGAAGTCCTACTTCAGCCAGATCAGGCCTGCAAAGAAACTGCGTTTCACAGGCCTTTGGAAGAGATGTTCCCGGTAGGCTGTAAGAGCACTGTGCAGAGCGAGTTGTTTCTTAGCTTCCCAAAGAGCTGGAAGCAAGATGCTGTGGGGCCCAACTCGCCCTTTGGAAACAAGCCTGCACGTTGTGCCTTTCAGCTCTACGGCAAAGTATCACACCCAGAGCAAAAGTCCTACTTCAGCCAGATCAGGCGTGCAAAGACACTGCGTTTCAAGGGCCTTTGGAAGAGATGTTCCCGGTAGGCTGTAAGAGCACTGTGCAGAGCGAGTTGTTTCTTAGCTTCCCAAAGAGCTGGAAGCAAGATGCTGTGGGGCCCAACTCGCCCTTTGGAAAGAAGCCTGCACGTTGTGCCTTTCAGCTGTAGGGCAATGTAGCACACCCAGAGCAGAAGTCCTACTTCAGCCAGATCAGGCCTGCAAAGACACTGCGTTTCACAGGCCTTTGGAAGAGATGTTCCCGGTAGGCTGTAAGAGCACTGTGCAGAGCGAGTTGTTTCTTAGCTTCCCAAAGAGCTGGAAGCAAGATGCTGTGGGGCCCAACTCGCCCTTTGGAAAGAAGCCCGCATGCTGTGCCTTTCAGCTCTAGGGCAATGTAGCACACCCAGAGCAGAAGTCCTACTTCAGCCAGATCAGGCCTGCAAAGAAACTGCGTTTCACAGGCCTTTGGAAGAGATGTTCCCGGTAGGCTGTAAGAGCACTGTGCAGAGCGAGTTGTTTCTTAGCTTCCCAAAGAGCTGGGAGCAAGATGCTGTGGGGCCCAACTCGCCCTTTGGAAACAAGCCTGCACGTTGTGCCTTTCAGCTCTACGGCAAAGTATCACACCCAGAGCAAAAGTCCTACTTCAGCCAGATCAGGCCTGCAAAGAAACTGCGTTTCACAGGCCTTTGGAAGAGATGTTGCCGGTAGGCTGTAAGAGCACTGTGCAGAGCGAGTTGTTTCTTAGCTTCCCAAAGAGCTGGAAGAAAGATGCTGTGGGGCCCAACTCGCCCTTGGGAAATAAGCCTGCACGTTGTGCCTTTCAGCTCTAGGGCAATGTAGCACACCCAGAGCAGAAGTCCTACTTCAGCCAGATCAGGCCTGCTAAGACACTGCGTTTCACAGGCCTTTGGAAGAGATGTTCCCGGTAGGTTGTAAGAGCACTGTGCAGAGCGAGTTGTTTCTTAGCTTCCCAAAGAGCTGGAAGCAAGATGCTGTGGGGCCCAACTCGCCCTTTGGAAAGAAGCCTGCACGTTGTGCCTTTCAGCTCTAGGGCAATGTAGCACACCCAGAGCAGAAGTCCTACTTCAGCCAGATCAGGCCTGCAAAGACACTGCGTTTAACAGGCCATTGGAAGAGATGTTCCCGGTAGGCTGTAAGAGCACTGTGCAGAGCGAGTTGTTTCTTAGCTTCCCAAAGAGCTGGAAGCAAGATGCTGTGGGGCCCAACTCGCCCTTTGGAAAGAAGCCCGCACGCTGTGCCTTTCAGCTCTAGGGCAATGTAGCACACCCAGAGCAGAAGTCCTACTTCAGCCAGATCAGGCCTGCAAAGAAACTGCGTTTCACAGGCCTTTGGAAGAGATGTTCCCGGTAGGCTGTAAGAGCACTGTGCAGAGCGAGTTGTTTCTTAGCTTCCCAAAGAGCTGGGAGCAAGATGCTGTGGGGCCCAACTCGCCCTTTGGAAACAAGCCTGCACGTTGTGCCTTTCAGCTCTACGGCAAAGTATCACACCCAGAGCAAAAGTCCTACTTCAGCCAGATCAGGCCTGCAAAGAAACTGCGTTTCACAGGCCTTTGGAAGAGATGTTGCCGGTAGGCTGTAAGAGCACTGTGCAGAGCGAGTTGTTTCTTAGCTTCCCAAAGAGCTGGAAGCAAGATGCTGTGGGGCCCAACTCGCCCTTTGGAAAGAAGCCTGCACGTTGTGCCTTTCAGCTCTAGGGCAATGTAGCACACCCAGAGCTGAAGTCCTACTTCAGCCAGATCAGGCCTGCTAAGACACTGCGTTTCACAGGCCTTTGGAAGAGATGTTCCCGGTAGGTTGTAAGAGCACTGTGCAGAGCGAGTTGTTTCTTAGCTTCCCAAAGAGCTGGAAGCAAGATGCTGTGGGGCCCAACTCGCCCTTTGGAAAGAAGCATGCACATTGTGCCTTTCAGCTCTAGGGCAATGTAGCACACCCAGAGCAGAAGTCCTACTTCAGCCAGATCAGGCCTGCTAAGACACTGCGTTTCACAGGCCTTTGGAAGAGATGTTCCCGGTAGGCTGTAAGAGCACTTTGCAGAGCGAGTTGTTTCTTAGCTTCCCAAAGAGCTGGAAGCAAGATGCTGTGGGGCCCAACTCGCCCTTTGGAAAGAAGCCTGCACGTTGTGCCTTTCAGCTCTAGGGCAATGTAGCACACCCAGAGCAGAAGTCCTACTTCAGCCAGATAAGGCCTGCAAAGACACTGCGTTTCACAGGCCTTTGGAAGAGATGTTCCCGGTAGGCTGTAAGAGCACTGTGCTGAGCGAGTTGTTTCTTAGCTTCCCAAAGAGCTGGAAGCAAGATGCTGTGGGGCCCAACTCGCCCTTTGGAAAGAAGCCTGCACGTTGTGCCTTTCAGCTCTAGGGCAATGTAGCACACCCAGAGCAGAAGTCCTACTTCAGCCAGATCAGGCCTGCAAAGACACTGCGTTTCACAGGCCTTTGGAAGAGATGTTCCCGGTAGGCTGTAAGAGCACTGTGCAGAGCGAGTTGTTTCTTAGCTTCCCAAAGAGCTGGAAGCAAGATGCTGTGGGGCCCAACTCGCCCTTTGGAAAGAAGCCCGCACGTTGTGCCTTTCAGCTCTAGGGCAATGTAGCACACCCAGAGCAGAAGTCCTACCTCAGCCAGATCAGGCCTGCAAAGAAACTGCGTTTCACAGGCCTTTGGAAGAGATGTTCCCGGTAGGCTGTAAGAGCACTGTGCAGAGCGAGTTGATTCTTAGCTTCCCAAAGAGCTGGAAGCAAGATGCTGTGGGGCCCAACTCGCCCTTTGGAAACAAGCCTGCACGTTGTGCCTTTCAGCTCTACGGCAAAGTATCACACCCAGAGCAAAAGTCCTACTTCAGCCAGATCAGGCCTGCAAAGAAACTGCGTTTCACAGGCCTTTGGAAGAGATGTTCCCGGTAGGCTGTAAGAGCACTGTGCAGAGCGAGTTGTTTCTTAGCTTCCCAAAGAGCTGGAAGCAAGATGCTGTGGGGCCCAACTCGCCCTTTGGAAAGAAGCCTGCACGTTGTGCCTTTCAGCTCTAGGGCAATGTAGCACACCCAGAGCAGAAGTCCTACTTCAGCCAGATCAGGCCTGCAAAGACACTGCGTTTCACAGGCCTTTGGAAGAGATGTTCCCGGTAGGCTGTAAGAGCACTGTGCAGAGCGAGTTGTTTCTTAGCTTCCCAAAGAGCTGGAAGCAAGATGCTGTGGGGCCCAACTCGCCCTTTGGAAAGAAGCCTGCACATTGTGCCTTTCAGCTCTAGGGCAATGTAGCACACCCAGAGCAGAAGTCCTACTTCAGCCAGATCAGGCCTGCTAAGACACTGCGTTTCACAGGCCTTTGGAAGAGATGTTCCCGGTAGGCTGTAAGAGCACTGTGCAGAGCGAGTTGTTTCTTAGCTTCCCAAAGAGCTGGAAGCAAGATGCTGTGGGGCCCAACTCGCCCTTTGGAAAGAAGCCTGCACGTTGTGCCTTTCAGCTCTAGGGCAAAGTAGCACACCCAGAGCAGAAGTCCTACTTCAGCCAGATCAGGCCTGCAAAGAAACTGCGTTTCACAGGCCTTTGGAAGAGATGTTCCCGGTAGGCTGTAAGAGCACTGTGCAGAGCGAGTTGTTTCTTAGCTTCCCAAAGAGCTGGAAGCAAGATGCTGTGGGGCCCAACTCGCCCTTTGGAAAGAAGCCTGCACGTTGTGCCTTTCAGCTCTAGGGCAATGTAGCACACCCAGAGCAGAAGTCCTACTTCAGCCAGATCAGGCCTGCAAAGAAACTGCGTTTCACAGGCCTTTGGAAGAGATGTTCCCGGTAGGCTGTAAGAGCACTTTGCAGAGCGAGTTGTTTCTTAGCTTCCCAAAGAGCTGGAAGCAAGATGCTGTGGGGCCCAACTCGCCCTTTGGAAAGAAGCCTGCACGTTGTGCCTTTCAGCTGTAGGGCAATGTAGCACACCCAGAGCAGAAGTCCTACTTCAGCCAGATCAGGCCTGCAAAGACACTGCGTTTCAGAGGCCTTTGGAAGAGATGTTCCCGGTAGGCTGTAAGAGCACTGTGCAGAGCGAGTTGTTTCTTAGCTTCCCAAAGAGCTGGAAGCAAGATGCTGTGGGGCCCAACTCGCCCTTTGGAAAGAAGCCTGCACGCTGTGCCTTTCAGCTCTAGGGCAATGTAGCACACCCAGAGCAGAAGTCCTACTACAGCCAGATCAGGCCTGCAAAGAAACTGCGTTTCACAGGCCTTTGGAAGAGATGTTCCCGGTAGGCTGTAAGAGCACTGTGCAGAGCGAGTTGTTTCTTAGCTTCCCAAAGAGCTGGAAGCAAGATGCTGTGGGGCCCAACTCGCCCTTTGGAAAGAAGCCTGCACGTTGTGCCTTTCAGCTCTACGGCAAAGTATCACACCAAGAGCAAAAGTCCTACTTCAGCCAGATCAGGCCTGCAAAGAAACTGCGTTTCACAGGCCTTTGGAAGAGATGTTCCCGGTAGGCTGTAAGAGCACTGTGCAGAGCGAGTTGTTTCTTAGCTTCCCAAAGAGCTGGAAGCAAGATGCTGTGGGGCCCAACTCGCCCTTTGGAAACAAGCCTGCACGTTGTGCCTTTCAGCTCTATGGCAAAGTATCACACCCAGAGCAAAAGTCCTACTTCAGCCAGATCAGGCCTGCAAAGAAACTGCGTTTCACAGGCCTTTGGAAGAGATGTTCCCGGTAGGCTGCAAGAGCACTGTGCAGAGCGAGTTGTTTCTTAGCTTCCCAAAGAGCTGGAAGCAAGATGCTGTGGGGCTCAACTCGCCCTTTGGAAAGAAGCCTGCACGTTGTGCCTTTCAGCTCTAGGGCAATGTAGCACACCCAGAGCAGAAGTCCTACCTCAGCCAGATCAGGCCTGCAAAGAAACTGCGTTTCACAGGCCTTTGGAATAGATGTTCCCGGTAGGTTGTAAGAGCACTGTGCAGAGCGAGTTCTTTCTTAGCTTCTCAAAGAGCTGGAAGCAAGATGCTCTGGGGCCCAGCTCGCCCTTTGGAAAGAAGCCTGCACGTTGTGCCTTTCAGCTGTAGGGCAATGTAGCACACCCAGAGCAGAAGTCCTACTTCAGCCAGATCAGGCCTGCAAAGAAACTGCATTTCACAGGCCTTTGGAAGAGATGTTCCCGGTATGCTGTAAGAGCACTGTGCAGAGCGAGTTGTTTCTTAGCTTCCCAAAGAGCTGGAAGCAAGATGCTGTGGGGCCCAACTCGCCCTTTGGAAAGAAGCCTGCACGTTGTGCCTTTCAGCTCTAGGGCAATGTAGCACACCCAGAGCAGAAGTCCTACTTCAGCCACATCAGGCCTGCAAAGACACTGCGTTTCAAGGGCCTTTGGAAGAGATGTTCCCGGTAGGCTGTAAGAGCACTGTGCAGAGCGAGTTGTTTCTTAGCTTCCCAAAGAGCTGGAAGCAAGATGCTGTGGGGCCCAACTCGCCCTTTGGAAAGAAGCCTGCACGTTGTGCCTTTCAGCTCTAGGGCAATGTAGCACACCCAGAGCAGAAGTCCTACTTCAGCCAGATAAGGCCTGCAAAGACACTGCGTTTCACAGGCCTTTGGAAGAGATGTTCCCGGTAGGCTGTAAGAGCACTGTGCAGAGCGAGTTGTTTCTTAGCTTCCCAAAGAGCTGGAAGCAAGATGCTGTGGGGCCCAACTCGCCCTTTGGAAAGAAGCCTGCACGCTGTGCCTTTCAGCTCTAGGGCAATGTAGCACACCCAGAGCAGAAGTCCTACTTCAGCCAGATCAGGCCTGCAAAGACACTGCGTTTCAAGGGCCTTTGGAAGAGATGTTCCCGGTAGGCTGTAAGAGCACTGTGCAGAGCGAGTTGTTTCTTAGCTTCCCAAAGAGCTGGAAGCAAGATGCTGTGGGGCCCAACTCGCCCTTTGGAAAGAAGCCTGCACGTTGTGCCTTTCAGCTCTAGGGCAAAATAGCACACCCAGAGCAGAAGTCCTACTTCAGCCAGATCAGGCCTGCAAACACACTGCGTTTCACAGGCCTTTGGAAGAGATGTTCCTGGTAGGCTGTAAGAGCACTGTGCAGAGCGAGTTGTTTCTTAGCTTCCCAAAGAGCTGGAAGCAAGATGCTGTGGGGCCCAACTCGCCCTTTGGAAAGAAGCCCGCACGCTGTGCCTTTCAGCTCTAGGGCAATGTAGCACACCCAGAGCAGAAGTCCTACTTCAGCCAGATCAGGCCTGCAAAGACACTGCGTTTCACAGGCCTTTGGAAGAGATGTTCCCGGTAGGCTGTAAGAGCACTGTGCAGAGCGAGTTGTTTCTTAGCTTCCCAAAGAGCTGGAAGCAAGATGCTGTGGGGCCCAACTCGCCCTTTGGAAAGAAGCCTGCACGCTGTGCCTTTCAGCTCTAGGGCAATGTAGCACACGCAGAGCAGAAGTCCTACTTCAGCCAGATCCAGCCTGCAAAGAAACTGCGTTTCACAGGCCTTTGGAAGAGATGTTCCCGGTAGGCTGTAAGAGCACTGTGCAGAGCGAGTTGTTTCTTAGCTTCCCAAAGAGCTGGAAGCAAGATGCTGTGGGGCCCAACTCGCCCTTTGGAAACAAGCCTGCGCGTTGTGCCTTTCAGCTCTAGGGCAAAGTATCACACCCAGAGCAAAAGTCCTACTTCAGCCAGATCAGGCCTGCTAAGACACTGCGTTTCACAGGCCTTTGGAAGAGATGTTCCCGGTAGGTTGTAAGAGCACTGTGAAGAGCGAGTTGTTTCTTAGCTTCCCAAAGAGCTGGAAGCAAGATGCTGTGGGGCCCAGCTCGCCCTTTGGAAAGAAGCCTGCACGTTGTGCCTTTCAGCTCTATGGCAATGTATCACACCCAGAGCAGAAGTCCTACTTCAGCCAGATCAGGCCTGCTAAGACACTGCGTTTCACAGGCCTTTGGAAGAGATGTTCCCGGTAGGCTGTAAGAGCACTTTGCAGAGCGAGTTGTTTCTTAGCTTCCCAAAGAGCTGGAAGCAAGATGCTGTGGGGCCCAACTCGCCGTTTGGAAAGAAGCCTGCACGTTGTGCCTTTCAGCTGTAGGGCAATGTAGCACACCCAGAGCAGAAGTCCTACTTCAGCCAGATCAGGCCTGCAAAGACACTGCGTTTCAGAGGCCTTTGGAAGAGATGTTCCCGGTAGGCTGTAAGAGCACTGAGCAGAGCGAGTTGTTTCTTAGCTTCCCAAAGAGCTGGAAGCAAGATGCTGTGGGGCCCAACTCGCCCTTTGGAAAGAAGCCTGCACGCTGTGCCTTTCAGCTCTAGGGCAATGTAGCACACCCAGAGCAGAAGTCCTATTACAGCCAGATCAGGCCTGCAAAGAAACTGCGTTTCACAGGCCTTTGGAAGAGATGTTCCCGGTAGGCTGTAAGAGCAATGTGCAGAGCGAGTTGTTTCTTAGCTTCCCAAAGAGCTGGAAGCAAGATGCTGTGGGGCCCAACTCGCCCTTTGGAAAGAAGCATGCACATTGTGCCTTTCAGCTCTACGGCAAAGTATCACACCAAGAGCAAAAGTCCTACTTCAGCCACATCAGGCCTGCAAAGAAACTGCGTTTCACAGGCCTTTGGAAGAGATGTTCCCGGTAGGCTGTAAGAGCACTGAGCAGAGCGAGTTGTTTCTTAGCTTCCCAAAGAGCTGGAAGCAAGATGCTGTGGGGCCCAACTCGCCCTTTGGAAAGAAGCCTGCACGTTGTGCCTTTCAGCTCTATGGCAAAGTATCACACCCACAGCAAAAGTCCTACTTCAGCCAGATCAGGCCTGCAAAGAAACTGCGTTTCACAGGCCTTTGGAAGAGATGTTCCCGGTAGGCTGTAAGAGCACTGTGCAGAGCGAGTTGTTTCTTAGCTTCCCAAAGAGCTGGAAGCAAGATGCTGTGGGGCCCAACTCGCCCTTTGGAAAGAAGCCTGCACGTTGTGACTTTCAGCTCTAGGGCAAAGTAGCACACCCAGAGCAGAAGTCCTACTTCAGCCAGATAAGGCCTGCAAAGACACTGCGTTTCACAGGCCTTTGGAAGAGATGTTCCCGGTAGGCTGTAAGAGCACTGTGCAGAGCGAGTTGTTTCTTAGCTTCCCAAAGAGCTGGAAGCAAGATGCTGTGGGGCCCAACTCGCCCTTTGGAAAGAAGCCTGCACGTTGTGCCTTTCAGCTCTAGGGCAGTGTAGCACACCCAGAGCAGAAGTCCTACTTCAGCCAGATCAGGCCTGCAAACACACTGCGTTTCACAGGCCTTTGGAAGAGATGTTCCCGGTAGGCTGTAAGAGCACTGTGCAGAGCGAGCTGTTTCTTAGCTTCCCAAAGAGCTGGAAGCAAGATGCTGTGGGGCCCAACTCGCCCTTTGGAAAGAAGCCCGCACGCTGTGCCTTTCAGCTCTAGGGCAATGTAGCACACCCAGAGCAAAAGTCCTACTTCAGCCAGATCAGGCCTGCAAAGAAACTGCGTTTCACAGGCCTTTGGAAGAGATGTTCCCGGTAGGCTGTAAGAGCACTGTGCAGAGCGAGTTGTTTCTTAGCTTCCCAAAGAGCTGGAAGCAAGATGCTGTGGGGCCCAACTCGCCCTTTGGAAACAAGCCTGCACGTTGTGCCTTTCAGCTCTACGGCAAAGTATCACACCCAGAGCAAAAGTCCTACTTCAGCCAGATCAGGCCTGCAAAGAAACTGCGTTTCACAGGCCTTTGTAAGAGATGTTCCCGGTAGGCTGTAAGAGCACTGTGCAGAGCGAGTTGTTTCTTAGCTTCCCAAAGAGCTGGAAGAAAGATGCTGTGGGGCCCAACTCGCCCTTTGGAAAGAAGACTGCACGTTGTGCCTTTCAGCTCTAGGGCAATGTAGCACACCCAGAGCAGAAGTCCTACTTCAGCCAGATCAGGCCTGCTAAGACACTGCGTTTCACAGGCCTTTGGAAGATATGTTCCCGGTAGGTTGTAAGAGCACTGTGAAGAGCGAGTTGTTTCTTAGCTTCCCAAAGAGCTGGAAGCAAGATGCTGTGGGGCCCAAATCGCCCTTTGGAAAGAAGCCTGCACATTGTGCCTTTCAGCTCTATGGCAATGTAGCACACCCAGAGCAGAAGTCCTACTTCAGCCAGATCAGGCCTGCTAAGACACTGCGTTTCACAGGCCTTTGGAAGAGATGTTCCCGGTAGGCTGTAAGAGCACTTTGCAGAGCGAGTTGTTTCTTAGCTTCCCAAAGAGCTGGAAGCAAGATGCTGTGGGGCCCAACTCGCCCTTTGGAAAGAAGCCTGCACGTTGTGCCTTTCAGCTGTAGGGCAATGTAGCACACCCAGAGCAGAAGTCCTACTTCAGCCAGATCAGGCCTGCAAAGACACTGTGTTTCAGAGGCCTTTGGAAGAGATGTTCCCGGTAGGCTGTAAGAGCACTGAGCAGAGCGAGTTGTTTCTTAGCTTCCCAAAGAGGTGGAAGCAAGATGCTGTGGGGCCCAACTCGCCCTTTGGAAAGAAGACTGCACGCTGTGCCTTTCAGCTCTAGGGCAATGTAGCACACCCAGAGCAGAAGTCCTACTACAGCCAGATCAGGCCTGCAAAGAAACTGCGTTTCACAGGCCTTTGGAAGAGATGTTCCCGGTAGGCTGTAAGAGCACTGTGCAGAGCGAGTTGTTTCTTAGCTTCCCAAAGAGCTGGAAGCAAGATGCTGTGGGGCCCAACTCGCCCTTTGGAAAGAAGCCTGCACGTTGTGCCTTTCAGCTCTACGGCAAAGTATCACACCCAGAGCAAAAGTCCTACTTCAGCCAGATCAGGCCTGCAAAGAAACTGCGTTTCACAGGCCTTTGGAAGAGATGTTCCCGGTAGGCTGTAAGAGCACTGTGCAGAGCGAGTTGTTTCTTAGCTTCCCAAAGAGCTGGAAGCAAGATGCTGTGGGGCTCAACTCGCCCTTTGGAAAGAAGCCTGCACGTTGTGCCTTTCAGCTCTAGGGCAATGTAGCACACCCAGAGCAGAAGTCCTAACTCAGCCAGATCAGGCCTGCAAAGAAACTGCGTTTCACAGGCCTTTGGAATAGATGTTCCCGGTAGGTTGTAAGAGCACTGTGCAGAGCGAGTTCTTTCTTAGCTTCTCAAAGAGCTGGAAGCAAGATGCTGTGGGGCCCAGCTCGCCCTTTGGAAAGAAGCCTGCACGTTGGGCCTTTCAGCTGTAGGGCAATGTAGCACACCCAGAGCAGAAGTCCTACTTCAGCCAGATCAGGCCTGCAAAGAAACTGCATTTCACAGGCCTTTGGAAGAGATGTTAACGGTATGCTGTAAGAGCACTGAGCAGAGCGAGTTGTTTCTTAGCTTCCAAAAGAGCTGGAAGCCAGATGCTGTGGGGCCCAACTCGCCCTTTGGAAAGAAGCCTGCACGTTGTGCCTTTCAGCTCTAGGGCAATGTAGCACACCCAGAGCAGAAGTCCTACTTCAGCCAGATCAGGCGTGCAAAGACACTGCGTTTCAAGGGCCTTTGGAAGAGATGTTCCCGGTAGGCTGTAAGAGCACTGTGCAGAGCGAGTTGTTTCTTAGCTTCCCAAAGAGCTGGAAGCAAGATGCTGTGGGGCCCAACTCACTCTTTGGAAAGAAGCCTGCACGTTGTGCCTTTCAGCTCTAGGGCAATGTAGCACACCCAGAGCAGAAGTCCTACTTCAGCCAGATCAGGCCTGCAAAGAAACTGCGTTGCACAGGCCCTTGGAAGAGATGTTCCCGGTAGGCTGTAAGAGCACTGTGCAGAGTGAGTTGTTTCTTAGCTTCCCAAAGAGCTGGAAGCAAGATGCTGTGGGGCCCAACTCGCCCTTTGGAAAGAAGCCTGCACGTTGTGCCTTTCAGCTGTAGGGCAATGTAGCACACCCAGAGCAGAAGTCCTACTTCAGCCAGATCAGGCCTGCAAAGAAACTGCGTTTCACAGGCCTTTGGAAGAGATGTTCCCGGTAGGCTGTAAGAGCACTGTGCAGAGCGAGTTGTTTCTTAGTTCCCAAAGAGCTGGAAGCAAGATGCTGTGGGGCCCAACTCGCCCTTTGGAAAGAAGCCCGCACGCTGTGCCTTTCAGCTCTAGGGCAATGTAGCACACCCAGAGCAGAAGTCCTACTTCAGCCAGATCAGGCCTGCAAAGAAACTGCGTTTCACAGGCCTTTGGAAGAGATGTTCCCGGTAGGCTGTAAGAGCACTGTGCAGAGCGAGTTGTTTCTTACCTTCCCAAAGAGCTGGAAGCAAGATGCTGTGGGGCCCAACTCGCCCTATGGAAACAAGCCTGCACGTTGTGCCTTTCAGCTCTACGGCAAAGTATCACACCCAGAGCAAAAGTCCTACTTCAGCCAGATCAGGCCTGCAAAGAAACTGCGTTTCACAGGCCTTTGTAAGAGATGTTCCCGGTAGGCTGTAAGAGCACTGTGCAGAGCGAGTTGTTTCTTAGCTTCCCAAAGAGCTGGAAGAAAGATGCTGTGGGGCCCAACTCGCCCTTTGGAAAGAAGACTGCACGTTGTGCCTTTCAGCTCTAGGGCAATGTAGCACACCCAGAGCAGAAGTCCTACTTCAGCCAGATCAGGCCTGCTAAGACACTGCGTTTCACAGGCCTTTGGAAGATATGTTCCCGGTAGGTTGTAAGAGCACTGTGAAGAGCGAGTTGTTTCTTAGCTTCCCAAAGAGCTGGAAGCAAGATGCTGTGGGGCCCAACTCGCCCTTTGGAAAGAAGCCTGCACATTGTGCCTTTCAGCTCTATGGCAATGTAGCACACCCAGAGCAGAAGTCCTACTTCAGCCAGATCAGGCCTGCTAAGACACTGCGTTTCACAGGCCTTTGGAAGAGATGTTCCCGGTAGGCTGTAAGAGCACTTTGCAGAGCGAGTTGTTTCTTAGCTTCCCAAAGAGCTGGAAGCAAGATGCTGTGGGGCCCAACTCGCCCTTTGGAAAGAAGCCTGCACGTTGTGCCTTTCAGCTGTAGGGCAATGTAGCACACCCAGAGCAGAAGTCCTACTTCAGCCAGATCAGGCCTGCAAAGACACTGTGTTTCAGAGGCCTTTGGAAGAGATGTTCCCGGTAGGCTGTAAGAGCACTGAGCAGAGCGAGTTGTTTCTTAGCTTCCCAAAGAGGTGGAAGCAAGATGCTGTGGGGCCCAACTCGCCCTTTGGAAAGAAGACTGCACGCTGTGCCTTTCAGCTCTAGGGCAATGTAGCACACCCAGAGCAGAAGTCCTACTACAGCCAGATCAGGCCTGCAAAGAAACTGCGTTTCACAGGCCTTTGGAAGAGATGTTCCCGGTAGGCTGTAAGAGCACTGTGCAGAGCGAGTTGTTTCTTAGCTTCCCAAAGAGCTGGAAGCAAGATGCTGTGGGGCCCAACTCGCCCTTTGGAAAGAAGCCTGCACGTTGTGCCTTTCAGCTCTACGGCAAAGTATCACACCCAGAGCAAAAGTCCTACTTCAGCCAGATCAGGCCTGCAAAGAAACTGCGTTTCACAGGCCTTTGGAAGAGATGTTCCCGGTAGGCTGTAAGAGCACTGTGCAGAGCGAGTTGTTTCTTAGCTTCCCAAAGAGCTGGAAGCAAGATGCTGTGGGGCTCAACTCGCCCTTTGGAAAGAAGCCTGCACGTTGTGCCTTTCAGCTCTAGGGCAATGTAGCACACCCAGAGCAGAAGTCCTAACTCAGCCAGATCAGGCCTGCAAAGAAACTGCGTTTCACAGGCCTTTGGAATAGATGTTCCCGGTAGGTTGTAAGAGCACTGTGCAGAGCGAGTTCTTTCTTAGCTTCTCAAAGAGCTGGAAGCAAGATGCTGTGGGGCCCAGCTCGCCCTTTGGAAAGAAGCCTGCACGTTGGGCCTTTCAGCTGTAGGGCAATGTAGCACACCCAGAGCAGAAGTCCTACTTCAGCCAGATCAGGCCTGCAAAGAAACTGCATTTCACAGGCCTTTGGAAGAGATGTTAACGGTATGCTGTAAGAGCACTGAGCAGAGCGAGTTGTTTCTTAGCTTCCAAAAGAGCTGGAAGCCAGATGCTGTGGGGCCCAACTCGCCCTTTGGAAAGAAGCCTGCACGTTGTGCCTTTCAGCTCTAGGGCAATGTAGCACACCCAGAGCAGAAGTCCTACTTCAGCCAGATCAGGCGTGCAAAGACACTGCGTTTCAAGGGCCTTTGGAAGAGATGTTCCCGGTAGGCTGTAAGAGCACTGTGCAGAGCGAGTTGTTTCTTAGCTTCCCAAAGAGCTGGAAGCAAGATGCTGTGGGGCCCAACTCACTCTTTGGAAAGAAGCCTGCACGTTGTGCCTTTCAGCTCTAGGGCAATGTAGCACACCCAGAGCAGAAGTCCTACTTCAGCCAGATCAGGCCTGCAAAGAAACTGCGTTGCACAGGCCCTTGGAAGAGATGTTCCCGGTAGGCTGTAAGAGCACTGTGCAGAGCGAGTTGTTTCTTAGCTTCCCAAAGAGCTGGAAGCAAGATGCTGTGGGGCCCAACTCGCCCTTTGGAAAGAAGCCTGCACGTTGTGCCTTTCAGCTGTAGGGCAATGTAGCACACCCAGAGCAGAAGTCCTACTTCAGCCAGATCAGGCCTGCAAAG
Source organism: Equus przewalskii (assembly GCF_037783145.1). Classification (NCBI taxonomy): domain Eukaryota; kingdom Metazoa; phylum Chordata; class Mammalia; order Perissodactyla; family Equidae; genus Equus; species Equus przewalskii. The sequence goes on from NW_027228348.1 coordinate 75,897, forward strand.
AAACTGCGTTTCACAGGCCTTTGGAAGAGATGTTCCCGGTAGGCTGTAAGAGCACTGTGCAGAGCGAGTTGTTTCTTAGTTCCCAAAGAGCTGGAAGCAAGATGCTGTGGGGCCCAACTCGCCCTTTGGAAAGAAGCCCGCACGCTGTGCCTTTCAGCTCTAGGGCAATGTAGCACACCCAGAGCAGAAGTCCTACTTCAGCCAGATCAGGCCTGCAAAGAAACTGCGTTTCACAGGCCTTTGGAAGAGATGTTCCCGGTAGGCTGTAAGAGCACTGTGCAGAGCGAGTTGTTTCTTACCTTCCCAAAGAGCTGGAAGCAAGATGCTGTGGGGCCCAACTCGCCCTATGGAAACAAGCCTGCACGTTGTGCCTTTCAGCTCTACGGCAAAGTATCACACCCAGAGCAAAAGTCCTACTTCAGCCAGATCAGGCCTGCAAAGAAACTGCGTTTCACAGGCCTTTGGAAGAGATGTTGCCGGTAGGCTGTAAGAGCACTGTGCAGAGCGAGTTGTTTCTTAGCTTCCCAAAGAGCTGGAAGAAAGATGCTGTGGGGCCCAACTCGCCCTTTGGAAAGAAGCCTGCACGTTGTGCCTTTCAGCTCTAGGGCAATGTAGCACACCCAGAGCAGAAGTCCTACTTCAGCCAGATCAGGGCTGCTAAGACACTGCGTTTCACAGGCCTTTGGAAGAGATGTTCCCGGTAGGTTGTAAGAGTACTGTGCAGAGCGAGTTGTTTCTTAGCTTCCCAAAGAGCTGGAAGCAAGATGCTGTGGGGCCCAACTCGCCCTTTGGAAAGAAGCCTGCACATTGTGCCTTTCAGCTCTAGGGCAATGTAGCACACCCAGAGCAGAAGTCCTACTTCAGCCAGATCAGGCCTGCTAAGACACTGCGTTTCACAGGCCTTTGGAAGAGATGTTCCCGGTAGGCTGTAAGAGCACTTTGCAGAGCGAGTTGTTTCTTAGCTTCCCAAAGAGCTGGAAGCAAGATGCTGTGGGGCCCAACTCGCCCTTTGGAAAGAAGCCTGCACGCTGTGCCTTTCAGCTCTAGGGCAATGTAGCACACCCAGAGCAGAAGTCCTACTTCAGCCTGATCAGGCCTGCAAAGAAACTGCGTTTCACAGGCCTTTGGAAGAGATGTTCCCGGTAGGCTGTAAGAGCACTGTGCAGAGCGAGTTGTTTCTTAGGTTCCCAAAGAGCTGGAAGCAAGATGCTGTGGGGCCCAACTCGCCCTTTGGAAACAAGCCTGCACGTTGTGCCTTTCAGCTCTAAGGCAAAGTATCACACCCAGAGCAGAAGTCCTACTTCAGCCAGATCGGGCCTGCAAAGAAACTGCGTTTCACAGGCCTTTGGAAGAGATGTTCCCGGTAGGCTGTAAGAGCACTGTGCAGAGCGAGTTGTTTCTTAGCTTCCCAAAGAGCTGGAAGAAAGATGCTGTGGGGCCCAACTCGCCCTTTGGAAAGAAGCCTGCACGTTGTGCCTTTCAGCTCTAGGGCAATGTAGCACACCCAGAGCAGAAGTCCTACTTCAGCCAGATCAGGCCTGCTAAGACACTGCGTTTCACAGGACTTTGGAAGAGATGTTCCGGTAGGTTGTAAGAGCACTGTGCAGAGCGAGTTGTTTCTTAGCTTCCCAAAGAGCTGGAAGCAAGAGGCTGTGGGGCCCAACTCGCCCTTTGGAAAGAAGCCTGCACATTGTGCCTTTCAGCTCTAGGGCAATGTAGCACACCCAGAGCAGAAGTCCTACTTCAGCCAGATCAGGCCTGCAAAGACACTGCGTTTCACAGGCCTTTGGAAGAGATGTTCCCGGTAGGCTGTAAGAGCACTGTGCAGAGCGAGTTGTTTCTTAGCTTCCCAAAGAGCTGGAAGCAAGATGCTGTGGGGCCCAACTCGCCCTTTGGAAAGAAGCCTGCACGTTGTGCCTTTCAGCTCTAGGGCAGTGTAGCACACCCAGAGCAGAAGTCCTACTTCAGCCAGATCAGGCCTGCAAACACACTGCGTTTCACAGGCCTTTGGAAGAGATGTTCCCGGTAGGCTGTAAGAGCACTGTGCAGAGCGAGCTGTTTCTTAGCTTCCCAAAGAGCTGGAAGCAAGATGCTGTGGGGCCCAACTCGCCCTTTGGAAAGAAGCCTGCACGTTGTGCCTTTCAGCTGTAGGGCAATGTAGCACACCCAGAGCAGAAGTCCTACTTCAACCAGATCAGGCCTGCAAAGACACTGCGTTTCACAGGCCTTTGGAAGAGATGTTCCCGGTAGGCTGTAAGAGCACTGTGCAGAGCGAGCTGTTTCTTAGCTTCCCAAAGAGCTGGAAGCAAGATGCTGTGGGGCCCAACTCGCCCTTTGGAAAGAAGCCTGCACGTTGTGCCTTTCAGATCTAGGGCAAAATAGCAAACCAGAGCAGAAGTCCTACTTTAGCCAGATCAGGCCTGCAAAGAAACTGTGTTTCACAGGCCTTTGGAAGAGATGTTCCGTGTAGGCTGTAACAGCACTGTGCAGAGCGAGTTGTTTCTTCGCTTCCCAAAGCTGGAAGCAAGATGCTGTGGGGCCCAACTCACCCTTTTTAAAGAAGCCTACACGTTGTGCCTTTCACCTGTAGGGCAATGTAGCACACCCAGAGCAGAAGTCCTACTTCAGCCAGATCAGGCCTGCAAAGACACTTCGTTTCACAGGCCTTTGGAAGAGATGTTCCCGGTAGGCTGTAAGAACACTGAGCAGAGCGAGTTGTTACTTAGCTTCCCAAAGAGCTGGAAGCAAGGTGCTGTGGGGCCCAACTCGCCCTTTGGAAAGAAGCCTGCACGTTGTGCCTTTCAGCTCTACGGCAAAGTATCACACCCAGAGCAAAAGTCCTACTTCAGCCAGATCAGGCCTGCAAAGACACTGCGTTTCACAGGCCTTTGGAAGAGATGTTCCCGGTAGGCTGTAAGAGCACTAGGCAGAGCGAGTTGTTTCTTAGCTTCCCAAAGAGCTGGAAGCAAGATGCTGTGGGTCCCAACTCGCCCTTTGGAAAGAAGCCTGCACGTTGTGCCTTTCAGCTCTAGGGCACTGTAGCACACCCAGAGCAGAAGTCCTACTTCAGCCAGATAAGGCCTGCAAAGACACTGCGTTTCACAGGCCTTTGGAAGAGATGTTCCCGGTAGGCTGTAAGAGCACTGTGCAGAGCGAGTTGTGTCTTAGCTTCCCAAAGAGCTGGAAGCAAGATGCTGTGGGGCCCAACTCGCCCTTTGGAAAGAAGCCTGCACGTTGTGCCTTTCAGCTCTAGGGCAATGTAGCACACCCAGAGCAGAAGTCCTACTTCAGCCAGATCAGGCCTGCAAAGACACTGCGTTTCAAGGGCCTTTGGAAGAGATGTTCCCGGTAGGCTGTAAGAGCACTGTGCAGAGCGAGTTGTTTCTTAGCTTCCCAAAGAGCTGGAAGCAAGATGCTGTGGGGCCCAACTCGCCCTTTGGAAAGAAGCCTGCACGTTGTGCCTTTCAGCTCTAGGGCAGTGTAGCACACCCAGAGCAGAAGTCCTACTTCAGCCAGATCAGGCCTGCAAACACACTGCGTTTCACAGGCCTTTGGAAGAGATGTTCCCGGTAGGCTGTAAGAGCACTGTGCAGAGCGAGTTGTTTCTTAGCTTCCCAAAGAGCTGGAAGCAAGATGCTGTGGGGCCCAACTCGCCCTTTGGAAAGAAGCCTGCACGTTGTGCCTTTCAGCTGTAGGGCAATGTAGCACACCCAGAGCAGAAGTCCTACTTCAGCCAGATCAGGCCTGCAAAGACACTGCGTTTCACAGGCCTTTGGAAGAGATGTTCCCGGTAGGCTGTAAGAGCACTGTGCAGAGCGAGCTGTTTCTTAGCTTCCCAAAGAGCTGGAAGCAAGATGCTGTGGGGCCCAACTCGCCCTTTGGAAAGAAGCCTGCACGTTGTGCCTTTCAGATCTAGGGCAAAATAGCAAACCAGAGCAGAAGTCCTACTTTAGCCAGATCAGGCCTGCAAAGAAACTGTGTTTCACAGGCCTTTGGAAGAGATGTTCCGTGTAGGCTGTAACAGCACTGTGCAGAGCGAGTTGTTTCTTCGCTTCCCAAAGCTGGAAGCAAGATGCTGTGGGGCCCAACTCACCCTTTTTAAAGAAGCCTACACGTTGTGCCTTTCAGCTCTAGGGCAATGTAGCACACCCAGAGCAGAAGTCCTACTTCAGCCAGATCAGGCCTGCAAAGACACTTCGTTTCACAGGCCTTTGGAAGAGATGTTCCCGGTAGGCTGTAAGAACACTGAGCAGAGCGAGTTGTTTCTTAGCTTCCCAAAGAGCTGGAAGCAAGGTGCTGTGGGGCCCAACTCGCCCTTTGGAAAGAAGCCTGCACGTTGTGCCTTTCAGCTCAAGGGCACTGTAGCACACCCAGAGCAGAAGTCCTACTTCAGCCAGATAAGGCCTGCAAAGACACTGCGTTTCACAGGCCTTTGGAAGAGATGTTCCCGGTAGGCTGTAAGAGCACTGTGCAGAGCGAGTTGTGTCTTAGCTTCCCAAAGAGCTGGAAGCAAGATGCTGTGGGGCCGAACTCGCCCTTTGGAAAGAAGCCTGCACGCTGTGCCTTTCAGCTCTAGGGCAATGTAGAACACCCAGAGCAGAAGTCCTACTTCAGCCAGATCAGGCCTGCAAAGACACTGCGTTTCAAGGGCCTTTGGAAGAGATGTTCCCGGTAGGCTGTAAGAGCACTGTGCAGAGCGAGTTGTTTCTTAGCTTCCCAAAGAGCTGGAAGCAAGATGCTGTGGGGCCCAACTCGCCCTATGGAAAGAAGCCTGCACGTTGTGCCTTTCAGCTCTAGGGCAGTGTAGCACACCCAGAGCAGAAGTCCTACTTCAGCCAGATCAGGCCTGCAAACACACTGCGTTTCACAGGCCTTTGGAAGAGATGTTCCCAGTACTCTGTAAGAGCACTGTGCAGAGCGAGCTGTTTCTTAGCTTCCCAAAGAGCTGGAAGCAAGATGCTGTGGGGCCCAACTCGCCCCTTGGAAAGAAGCCTGCACGTTGTGCCTTTCAGCTGTAGGGCAATGTAGCACACCCAGAGCAGAAGTCCTACTTCAGCCAGATCAGGCCTGCAAAGACACTGCGTTTCACAGGCCTTTGGTAGAGATGTTCCCTGTAGGCTGTAAGAGCACTGTGCAGAGCGAGTTGTTTCTTAGCTTCCCAAAGAGCTGGAAGCAAGATGCTGTGGGGCCCAACTCGCCCTTTGGAAAGAAGCCTGCACGCTGTGCCTTTCAGCTCTAGGGCAATGTAGCACACCCAGAGCAGAAGTCCTACTTCAGCCAGACCCAGCCTGCAAAGAAACTGCGTTTCACAGGCCTTTGGAAGAGATGTTCCCGGTAGGCTGTAAGAGCACTTTGCAGAGCGAGTTGTTTCTTAGCTTCCCAAAGAGCTGGAAGCAAGATGCTGTGGGGCCCAACTCCCCCTTTGGAAAGAAGCCTGCGCGTTGTGCCTTTCAGATCTAGGGCAAAATAGCAAACCAGAGCAGAAGTCCTACTTTAGCCAGATCAGGCCTGCAAAGAAACTGCGTTTCACAGGCCTTTGGCAGACATGTTCCGTGTAGGCTGTAACAGCACTGTGCAGAGCGAGTTGTTTCTTCGCTTGCCAAAGCTGGAAGCAAGATGCTGTGGGGCCCAACTCACCCTTTTTAAAGAAGCCTGCACGTTGTGCCTTTCACCTGTAGGGCAATGTAGCACACCCAGAGCAGAAGTCTTACTTCAGCCAGATCAGGCCTGCAAAGACACTGCGTTTCAGAGGCCTTTGGAAGAGATGTTCCCGGTAGGCTGTAAGAGCACTGAGCAGAGCGAGTTGTTTCTTAGCTTCCCAAAGAGCTGGAAGCAAGATGCTGTGGGTCCCAACTCGCCCTTTGGAAAGAAGCCTGCACGTTGTGCCTTTCAGCTCTAGGGCAATGTAGCACACCCAGAGCAGAAGTCCTACTTCAGCCAGATAAGGCCTGCAAAGACACTGCGTTTCACAGGCCTTTGGAAGAGATGTTCCCGGTAGGCTGTAAGAGCACTGTGCAGAGCGAGTTGTTTCTTAGCTTCCCAAAGAGCTGGAAGCAAGATGCTGTGGGGCCCAACTCGCCCTTTGGAAAGAAGCCTGCACGCTGTGCCTTTCAGCTCTAGGGCAATGTAGCACACCCAGAGCAGAAGTCCTACTTCAGCCAGATCAGGCCTGCAAAGAAACTGCATTTCACTGGCCTTTGGAAGAGATGTTCCCTGTAGGCTGTAAGAGCACTGTGCAGAGCGAGTTGTTTCTTAGCTTCCCAAAGAGCTGGAAGCAAGATGCTGTGGGGCCCAACTCGCCCTATGGAAAGAAGCCTGCACGTTGGGCCTTTCAGATCTAGGGCAAAATAGCAAACCAGAGCAGAAGTCCTACTTTAGCCAGATCAGGCCTGCAAAGAAACTGCGTTTCACAGGCCATTGGAAGAGATGTTCCGTGTAGGCTGTAACAGCACTGTGCAGAGCGAGTTGTTTCTTCGCTTCCCAAAGCTGGAAGCAAGAAGCTGTGGGGCCCAACTCACCCTTTTTAAAGAAGCCTGCACGTTGTGCCTTTCAGCTCTAGGGCAATGTAGCACACCCAGAGCAGAAGTCCTACTTCAGCCAGATCAGGCCTGCAAAGACACTGCGTTTCAGAGGCCTTTGGAAGAGATGTTCCCGGTAGGCTGTAAGAGCACTGGGCAGAGAGAGCTGTTTCTTAGCTTCCCAACGAGCTGGAAGCAAGATGCTGTGGGGCAAACTCGCCCTTTGGAAAGAAGCCTGCACGTTGTGCCTTTCAGCTCTAGGGCAATGTAGCACACCCAGAGCAGAAGTCCTACTTCAGCCAGATCAGGCCTGCAAAGAAACTGCGTTTCACAGGCCTTTGTCAGAGATGTTCCCGGTAGGCTTTAAGAGCACTGTGCAGAGCGAGTTGTTTCTTAGCTTCCCAAAGAGCTGGAAGCAAGATGATGTGGGGCCCAACTCGCCCTTTGGAAAGAAGCCTGCACGTTGTGCCTTTCAGCTCTAGGGCAAAGTAGCACACCCAGAGCAGAAGTCCTACTTCAGCCAGATCACGCCTGCAAAGAAGCTGCATTTCACAGGCCTTTGGAAGAGATGTTCCCAGTAGGCTGTAAGAGCACTGTGCAGAGCGAGTTGTTTCTTAGCTTCCCAAAGAGCTGGAAGCAAGATGCTGTGGGGCCCAACTCGCCCTTTGGAAAGAAGCCTGCACGTTGTGCCTTTCAGCTCTAGGGCAAAATAGCACACCCAGAGCAGAATTCCTACTTCAGCCAGATCAGGCCTGCAAAGAAACTGCGTTTCACAGGCCTTTGGAAGAGATGTTCCCGGTAGGCTGTAAGAGCACTGTGCAGAGCGAGTTGTTTCTTAGCTTCCCAAAGAGCTGGAAGCAAGATGCTGTGGGGCCCAACTCGCCCTTTGGAAAGAAGCCTGCACGTTGTGCCTTTCAGCTGTAGGGCAATGTAGCACACCCAGAGCAGAAGTCCTACTTCACCCAGATCAGGCCTGCAAAGACACTGCGTTTCACAGGCCTTTGGAAGAGATGTTCCCGGTAGGCTGTAAGAGCACTGAGCAGAGCAAGTTGTTTCTTAGCTTCCCAAAGAGCTGGAAGCAAGATGCTGTGGGGCCCAACTCGCCCTTTGGAAACAAGCCTGCACGTTGTGCCTTTCAGCTCTAGGGCAATGTAGCACACCCAGAGCAGAAGTCCTAATTCAGCCAGCTCAGGCCTGCAAAGACACTGCGTTTCACAGGCCTTTGGAAGAGATGTTCCGGGTAGGCTGTAAGAGCACTGTGCAGAGCGAGTTGTTTCTTAGCTTCCCAAAGAGCTGGAAGCAAGAAGCTGTGAGGCCCAACTCGCCCTTTGGAAACAAGCCTGCACGTTGTGCCTTTCAGCTCTAGGGCAACGTAGCACACCCAGAGCAGAAGTCCTACTGCAGCCAGATCAGGCCTGCAAACACACTGCGTTTCACAGGCCTTTGGAAGAGATGTTCCCGGTAGGCTGTAAGAGCACTGTGCAGAGCGAGTTGTTTCTTAGCTTCCCAAAGAGCTGGAAGCAAGATGCTGTGGGTCCCAACTTGCCCTTTGCAAAGAATCCTGCACGTTGTGCCTTTCAGCTCTAGGGCAATGTAGCACTCCCAGAGCAGAAGTCCTACTTCAGCCAGATCAGGCCTGCAAACACACTGCGTTTCACACTTCTTTGGAAGAGATGTTCCCGGTAGGCTGTAAGAGCACTGTGCAGAGCGAGCTGTTTCTTAGCTTCCCAAAGAGCTGGAAGCAAGATGCTGTGGGGCCCAACTCGCCCTTTTGAAAGAAGCCTGAACGTTGTGCCTTTCAGCTCTAGGGCAATGTAGCAACCCAGAGCAGCAGTCCTACTTCAGCCAGATCAGGCCTGCAAAGACACTGCGTTTCACAGGCCTTTGGAAGAGATGTTCCCGGTAGGCTGTAAGAGCACTGTGTAGAGCGAGTTGTTTCTTAGCTTCCCAAAGAGCTGGAAGCAAGATGCTGTGGGGCCCACCTCGCCCCTTGGAAAGAAGCCTGCACGTTGTGCCTTTCAGCTCTAGGGCAATGTAGCACACCCAGAGCAGAAGTCCTACTTCAGCCAGATCAGGCCTGCAAAGACACTGCGTTTCACAGGCCTTTGGAAGAGTTGTTCCCGGTAGGCTTTAAGAGCAGTGTGCAGAGCGAGTTGTTTCTTAGCTTCCCAAAGAGCTGGAAGCAAGATGCTGTGGGGCCCAACTCGCCCTTTGGAAAGAAGCCTGCACGCTGTGCCTTTCAGATCTAGGGCAAAATAGCAAACCAGAGCAGAAGTCCTACTTCAGCCAGATCAGGCCTGCAAAGAAACTGCGTTTCACAGGCCATTGGAAGAGATGTTCCGGGTAGGCTGTAACAGCACTGTGGAGAGCGAGTTGTTTCTTAGCTTCCCAAACAGCTGGAAGCAAGATGCTGTGGGGCACAACTCACCCTTTGGAAAGAAGCCTGCACGTTGTGCCTTTCACCTGTAGGGCAACGTAGCACACCCAGAGCAGAAGTCCTACTTCAGCCAGATCAGGCCTGCAAAGAAACAGCGTTTCACAGGCCTTTGGAAGAGATGTTCTGGGTAGGCTGTAAGAGCACTGGGCAGAGAGAGCTGTTTCTTAGCTTCCCAACGAGCTGGAAGCAAGATGCTGTGGGGCAAACTCGCCCTTTGGAAAGAAGCCTGCACGTTGTGCCTTTCAGCTCTAGGGCAATGTAGCACACCCAGAGCAGAAGTCCTACTTCAGCCAGATCAGGCCTGCAAAGAAACTTCGTTTCACAGACCTTTGTAAGAGATGTTCCCGGTAGGGTTCAAGAGCACTGTGCAGAGCGAGATGTTTCTTAGCTTCCCAAAGAGCTGGAAGCAAGATGCTGTGGGGCCCAACTCGCCCTTTGGAAAGAAGCCTTCACGTTGTGCCTTTCAGCTCTAGGGCAAAGTAGCACACCCAGAGCAGAAGTCCTACTTCAGCCAGATCAGGCCTGCAAAGAAACTGCGTTTCACAGGCCTTTGGAAGAGATGTTCCCGGTAGGCTGTAAGAGCACTGTGCAGAGCGAGTTGTTTCTTAGCTTCCCAAAGAGCTGGAAGCAAGATGCTGTGGGGCCCAACTCGCCCTTTGGAAAGAAGCCTGCACGTTGTGCCTTTCAGCTCTAGGGCAAAGTAGCACACCCAGAGCAGAAGTCCTACTTCAGCCAGATCAGGCCTGCAAAGAAACTGCGTTTCACAGGCCTTTGGAAGAGATGTTCCCGGTAGGCTGTAAGAGCACTGTGCAGAACGAGTTGTTTCTTAGCTTCCCAAAGAGCTGGAAGCAAGATGCTGTGGGGCCCAACTCGCCCTTTGGAAAGAAGCCTGCACGTTGTGCCTTTCAGCTCTAGGGCAAAGTAGCACACCCAGAGCAGAAGTCCTACTTCAGCCAGATCAGGCCTGCAAAGAAACTGCGTTTCACAGGCCTTTGGAAGAGATGTTCCCGGTAGGCTGTAAGAGCACTGTGCAGAGCGAGTTGTTTCTTAGCTTCCCAAAGAGCTGGAAGCAAGATGCTGTGGGGCCCAACTCGCCCTTTGGAAAGAAGCCTGCACGTTGTGCCTTTCAGCTCTAGGGCAATGTAGCACACCAGGAGCAGAAGTCCTACTTCAGCCAGATCATGCCTGCAAAGAAACTGCGTTTCACAGGCCTTTGGAAGAGATGTTCCGGGTAGGCTGTAAGAGCACTGGGCAGAGATAGCTGTTTCTTAGCTTCCCAACGAGCTGGAGGCAAGATGCTGTGGGGCAAACTCGCCCTTTGGAAAGAAGCCTGCACGTTGTGCCTTTCAGCTCTAGGGCAATGTAGCACACCCAGAGCAGAAGTCCTACTTCAGCCAGATCAGGCCTGCAAACACACTGCGTTTCACACTTCTTTGGAAGAGATGTTCCCGGTAGGCTGTAAGAGCACTGTGCAGAGCGAGTTGTTTCTTAGCTTCCCAAAGAGCTGGAAGCAAGAAGCTGTGAGGCCCAACTCGCCCTTTGGAAACAAGCCTGCACGTTGTGCCTTTCAGCTCTAGGGCAACGTAGCACACCCAGAGCAGAAGTCCTACTTCAGCCAGATCAGGCCTGCAAACACACTGCGTTTCACACTTCTTTGGAAGAGATGTTCCCGGTAGGCTGTAAGAGCACTGTGCAGAGCGAGCTGTTTCTTAGCTTCCCAAAGAGCTGGAAGCAAGATGCTGTGGGGCCCAACTCGCCGTTTTGAAAGAAGCCTGAACGTTGTGCCTTTCAGCTCTAGGGCAATGTAGCAACCCAGAGCAGCAGTCCTACTTCAGCCAGATCAGGCCTGCAAAGACACTGCGTTTCACAGGCCTTTGGAAGAGATGTTCCCGGTAGGCTGTAAGAGCACTGTGTAGAGCGAGTTGTTTCTTAGCTTCCCAAAGAGCTGGAAGCAAGATGCTGTGGGGCCCACCTCGCCCCTTGGAAAGAAGCCTGCACGTTGTGCCTTTCAGCTCTAGGGCAATGTAGCACACCCAGAGCAGAAGTCCTACTTCAGCCAGATCAGGCCTGCAAAGACACTGCGTTTCACAGGCCTTTGGAAGAGTTGTTCCCGGTAGGCTTTAAGAGCAGTGTGCAGAGCGAGTTGTTTCTTAGCTTCCCAAAGAGCTGGAAGCAAGATGCTGTGGGGCCCAACTCGCCCTTTGGAAAGAAGCCTGCACGCTGTGCCTTTCAGATCTAGGGCAAAATAGCAAACCAGAGCAGAAGTCCTACTTCAGCCAGATCAGGCCTGCAAAGAAACTGCGTTTCACAGGCCATTGGAAGAGATGTTCCGGGTAGGCTGTAACAGCACTGTGGAGAGCGAGTTGTTTCTTAGCTTCCCAAACAGCTGGAAGCAAGATGCTGTGGGGCACAACTCACCCTTTGGAAAGAAGCCTGCACGTTGTGCCTTTCACCTGTAGGGCAACGTAGCACACCCAGAGCAGAAGTCCTACTTCAGCCAGATCAGGCCTGCAAAGAAACAGCGTTTCACAGGCCTTTGGAAGAGATGTTCTGGGTAGGCTGTAAGAGCACTGGGCAGAGAGAGCTGTTTCTTAGCTTCCCAACGAGCTGGAAGCAAGATGCTGTGGGGCAAACTCGCCCTTTGGAAAGAAGCCTGCACGTTGTGCCTTTCAGCTCTAGGGCAATGTAGCACACCCAGAGCAGAAGTCCTACTTCAGCCAGATCAGGCCTGCAAAGAAACTTCGTTTCACAGACCTTTGTAAGAGATGTTCCCGGTAGGCTTTAAGAGCACTGTGCAGAGCGAGATGTTTCTTAGCTTCCCAAAGAGCTGGAAGCAAGATGCTGTGGGGCCCAACTCGCCCTTTGGAAAGAAGCCTTCACGTTGTGCCTTTCAGCTCTAGGGCAAAGTAGCACACCCAGAGCAGAAGTCCTACTTCAGCCAGATCAGGCCTGCAAAGAAACTGCGTTTCACAGGCCTTTGGAAGAGATGTTCCCGGTAGGCTGTAAGAGCACTGTGCAGAGCGAGTTGTTTCTTAGCTTCCCAAAGAGCTGGAAGCAAGATGCTGTGGGGCCCAACTCGCCCTTTGGAAAGAAGCCTGCACGTTGTGCCTTTCAGCTCTAGGGCAAAGTAGCACACCCAGAGCAGAAGTCCTACTTCAGCCAGATCAGGCCTGCAAAGAAACTGCGTTTCACAGGCCTTTGGAAGAGATGTTCCCGGTAGGCTGTAAGAGCACTGTGCAGAACGAGTTGTTTCTTAGCTTCCCAAAGAGCTGGAAGCAAGATGCTGTGGGGCCCAACTCGCCCTTTGGAAAGAAGCCTGCACGTTGTGCCTTTCAGCTCTAGGGCAAAGTAGCACACCCAGAGCAGAAGTCCTACTTCAGCCAGATCAGGCCTGCAAAGAAACTGCGTTTCACAGGCCTTTGGAAGAGATGTTCCCGGTAGGCTGTAAGAGCACTGTGCAGAGCGAGTTGTTTCTTAGCTTCCCAAAGAGCTGGAAGCAAGATGCTGTGGGGCCCAACTCGCCCTTTGGAAAGAAGCCTGCACGTTGTGCCTTTCAGCTCTAGGGCAAAGTAGCACACCCAGAGCAGAAGTCCTACTTCAGCCAGATCAGGCCTGCAAAGAAACTGCGTTTCACAGGCCTTTGGAAGAGATGTTCCCGGTAGGCTGTAAGAGCACTGTGCAGAGCGAGTTGTTTCTTAGCTTCCCAAAGAGCTGGAAGCAAGATGCTGTGGGGCCCAACTCGCCCTTTGGAAAGAAGCCTGCACGTTGTGCCTTTCAGCTCTAGGGCAATGTAGCACACCAAGAGCAGAAGTCCTACTTCAGCCAGATCATGCCTGCAAAGAAACTGCGTTTCACAGGCCTTTGGAAGAGATGTTCCCGGTAGGCTGTAAGAGCACTGGGCAGAGATAGCTGTTTCTTAGCTTCCCAACGAGCTGGAGGCAAGATGCTGTGGGGCAAACTCGCCCTTTGGAAAGAAGCCTGCACGTTGTGCCTTTCAGCTCTAGGGCAATGTAGCACACCCAGAGCAGAAGTCCTACTTCAGCCAGATCAGGCCTGCAAACACACTGCGTTTCACAGGCCTTTGGAAGAGATGTTCCCTGTAGGCTGTAAGAGCACTGTGCAGAGCGAGTTGTTTCTTAGCTTCCCAAAGAGCTGGAAGCAAGATGCTGTGGGGCCCAACTCGCCCTTTGGAAAGAAGCCTGCACGTTGTGCCTTTCAGCTGTAGGGCAATGTAGCACACCCAGAGCAGAAGTCCTACTTCAGCCAGATCAGGCCTGCAAAGACACTGCGTTTCACAGGCCTTTGGAAGAGATGTTCCCGGTAGGCTGTAAGAGCACTGTGCAGAGCGAGTTGTTTCTTAGCTTCCCAAAGAGCTGGAAGCAAGATGCTGTGGGGCCCAACTCGCCCTTTGGAAAGAAGCCTGTACGTTGTGCCTTTCAGATCTAGGGCAAAATAGCAAAACAGAGCAGAAGGCCTACTTTAGCCAGATCAGGTCTGCAAAGAAACTGCGTTTCACAGGCCATTGGAAGAGATGTTCCGGGTAGGCTGTAACAGCACTGTGCAGAGCGAGTTGTTTCTTAGCTTCCCAAAGCTGGAAGCAAGATACTGTGGGGCCCAACTCGCCCTTTGGAAAGAAGCCTGCACGTTGTGCCTTTCAGCTGTAGGGCAATGTAGCACACCCAGAGCAGAAGTCCTACTTCAGCCAGATCAGGCCTGCAAAGACACTGCGTTTCAGAGGCCTTTGGAAGAGATGTTCCCGGTAGGCTGTAAGAGCACTGGGCAGAGAGAGCTGTTTCTTAGCTTCCCAACGAGCTGGAAGCAAGATGCTGTGGGGCAAACTCGCCCTTTGGAAAGAAGCCTGCACGTTGTGCCTTTCAGCTCTAGGGCAATGTAGCACACCCAGAGCAGAAGTCCTACTTCAGCCAGATCAGGCCTGCAAAGAAACTGCGTTTCACAGGCCTTTGTCAGAGATGTTCCCGGTAGGCTTTAAGAGCACTGTGCAGAGCGAGTTGTTTCTTAGCTTCCCAAAGAGCTGGAAGCAAGATGATGTGGGGCCCAACTCGCCCTTTGGAAAGAAGCCTGCACGTTGTGCCTTTCAGCTCTAGGGCAAAGTAGCACACCCAGAGCAGAAGTCCTACTTCAGCCAGATCAGGCCTGCAAAGAAGCTGCATTTCACAGGCCTTTGGAAGAGATGTTCCCAGTAGGCTGTAAGAGCACTGTGCAGAGCGAGTTGTTTCTTAGCTTCCCAAAGAGCTGGAAGCAAGATGCTGTGGGGCCCAACTCGCCCTTTGGAAAGAAGCCTGCACGTTGTGCCTTTCAGCTCTAGGGCAAAATAGCACACCCAGAGCAGAATTCCTACTTCAGCCAGATCAGGCCTGCAAAGAAACTGCGTTTCACAGGCCTTTGGAAGAGATGTTCCCGGTAGGCTGTAAGAGCACTGTGCAGAGCGAGTTGTTTCTTAGCTTCCCAAAGAGCTGGAAGCAAGATGCTGTGGGGCCCAACTCGCCCTTTGGAAAGAAGCCTGCACGTTGTGCCTTTCAGCTGTAGGGCAATGTAGCACACCCAGAGCAGAAGTCCTACTTCACCCAGATCAGGCCTGCAAAGACACTGCGTTTCACAGGCCTTTGGAAGAGATGTTCCCGGTAGGCTGTAAGAGCACTGAGCAGAGCAAGTTGTTTCTTAGCTTCCCAAAGAGCTGGAAGCAAGATGCTGTGGGGCCCAACTCGCCCTTTGGAAACAAGCCTGCACGTTGTGCCTTTCAGCTCTAGGGCAATGTAGCACACCCAGAGCAGAAGTCCTAATTCAGCCAGCTCAGGCCTGCAAAGACACTGCGTTTCACAGGCCTTTGGAAGAGATGTTCCGGGTAGGCTGTAAGAGCACTGTGCAGAGCGAGTTGTTTCTTAGCTTCCCAAAGAGCTGGAAGCAAGAAGCTGTGAGGCCCAACTCGCCCTTTGGAAACAAGCCTGCACGTTGTGCCTTTCAGCTCTAGGGCAACGTAGCACACCCAGAGCAGAAGTCCTACTTCAGCCAGATCAGGCCTGCAAACACACTGCGTTTCACAGGCCTTTGGAAGAGATGTTCCCGGTAGGCTGTAAGAGCACTGTGCAGAGCGAGTTGTTTCTTAGCTTCCCAAAGAGCTGGAAGCAAGATGCTGTGGGTCCCAACTTGCCCTTTGGAAAGAATCCTGCACGTTGTGCCTTTCAGCTCTAGGGCAATGTAGCACTCCCAGAGCAGAAGTCCTACTTCAGCCAGATCAGGCCTGCAAACACACTGCGTTTCACACTCCTTTGGAAGAGATGTTCCCGGTATGCTGTAAGAGCACTGTGCAGAGCGAGCTGTTTCTTAGCTTCCCAAAGAGCTGGAAGCAAGATGCTGTGGGGCCCAACTCGCCCTTTTGAAAGAAGCCTGAACGTTGTGCCTTTCAGCTCTAGGGCAATGTAGCAACCCAGAGCAGCAGTCCTACTTCAGCCAGATCAGGCCTGCAAAGACACTGCGTTTCACAGGCCTTTGGAAGAGATGTTCCCGGTAGGCTGTAAGAGCACTGTGTAGAGCGAGTTGTTTCTTAGCTTCCCAAAGAGCTGGAAGCAAGATGCTGTGGGGCCCACCTCGCCCCTTGGAAAGAAGCCTGCACGTTGTGCCTTTCAGCTCTAGGGCAATGTAGCACACCCAGAGCAGAAGTCCTACTTCAGCCAGATCAGGCCTGCAAAGACACTGCGTTTCACAGGCCCTTGGAAGAGTTGTTCCCGGTAGGCTTTAAGAGCAGTGTGCAGAGCGAGTTGTTTCTTAGCTTCCCAAAGAGCTGGAAGCAAGATGCTGTGGGGCCCAACTCGCCCTTTGGAAAGAAGCCTGCACGCTGTGCCTTTCAGATCTAGGGCAAAATAGCAAACCAGAGCAGAAGTCCTACTTCAGCCAGATCAGGCCTGCAAAGAAACTGCGTTTCACAGGCCATTGGAAGAGATGTTCCGGGTAGGCTGTAACAGGACTGTGGAGAGCGAGTTGTTTCTTAGCTTCCCAAACAGCTGGAAGCAAGATGCTGTGGGGCACAACTCACCCTTTGGAAAGAAGCCTGCACGTTGTGCCTTTCACCTGTAGGGCAACGTAGCACACCCAGAGCAGAAGTCCTACTTCAGCCAGATCAGGCCTGCAAAGAAACAGCGTTTCACAGCCCTTTGGAAGAGATGTTCTGGGTAGGCTGTAAGAGCACTGGGCAGAGAGAGCTGTTTCTTAGCTTCCCAACGAGCTGGAAGCAAGATGCTGTGGGGCAAACTCGCCCTTTGGAAAGAAGCCTGCACGTTGTGCCTTTCAGCTCTAGGGCAATGTAGCACACCCAGAGCAGAAGTCCTACTTCAGCCAGATCAGGCCTGCAAAGAAACTTCGTTTCACAGACCTTTGTAAGAGATGTTCCCGGTAGGGTTCAAGAGCACTGTGCAGAGCGAGTTGTTTCTTAGCTTCCCAAAGAGCTGGAAGCAAGATGCTGTGGGGCCCAACTCGCCCTTTGGAAAGAAGCCTTCACGTTGTGCCTTTCAGCTCTAGGGCAAAGTAGCACACCCAGAGCAGAAGTCCTACTTCAGCCAGATCAGGCCTGCAAAGAAACTGCGTTTCACAGGCCTTTGGAAGAGATGTTCCCGGTAGGCTGTAAGAGCACTGTGCAGAGCGAGTTGTTTCTTAGCTTCCCAAAGAGCTGGAAGCAAGATGCTGTGGGGCCCAACTCGCCCTTTGGAAAGAAGCCTGCACGTTGTGCCTTTCAGCTCTAGGGCAAAGTAGCACACCCAGAGCAGAAGTCCTACTTCAGCCAGATCAGGCCTGCAAAGAAACTGCGTTTCACAGGCCTTTGGAAGAGATGTTCCCGGTAGGCTGTAAGAGCACTGTGCAGAACGAGTTGTTTCTTAGCTTCCCAAAGAGCTGGAAGCAAGATGCTGTGGGGCCCAACTCGCCCTTTGGAAAGAAGCCTGCACGTTGTGCCTTTCAGCTCTAGGGCAAAGTAGCACACCCAGAGCAGAAGTCCTACTTCAGCCAGATCAGGCCTGCAAAGAAACTGCGTTTCACAGGCCTTTGGAAGAGATGTTCCCGGTAGGCTGTAAGAGCACTGTGCAGAGCGAGTTGTTTCTTAGCTTCCCAAAGAGCTGGAAGCAAGATGCTGTGGGGCCCAACTCGCCCTTTGGAAAGAAGCCTGCACGTTGTGCCTTTCAGCTCTAGGGCAAAGTAGCACACCCAGAGCAGAAGTCCTACTTCAGCCAGATCAGGCCCGCAAAGAAACTGCGTTTCACAGGCCTTTGGAAGAGATGTTCCCGGTAGGCTGTAAGAGCACTGTGCAGAGCGAGTTGTTTCTTAGCTTCCCAAAGAGCTGGAAGCAAGATGCTGTGGGGCCCAACTCGCCCTTTGGAAAGAAGCCTGCACGTTGTGCCTTTCAGCTCTAGGGCAATGTAGCACACCAGGAGCAGAAGTCCTACTTCAGCCAGATCAGGCCTGCAAAGAAACTGCGTTTCACAGGCCTTTGGACGAGATGTTCCGGGTAGGCTGTAAGAGCACTGGGCAGAGATAGCTGTTTCTTAGCTTCCCAACGAGCTGGAGGCAAGATGCTGTGGGGCAAACTCGCCCTTTGGAAAGAAGCCTGCACGTTGTGCCTTTCAGCTCTAGGGCAATGTAGCACACCCAGAGCAGAAGTCCTACTTCAGCCAGATCAGGCCTGCAAACACACTGCGTTTCACAGGCCTTTGGAAGAGATGTTCCCTGTAGGCTGTAAGAGCACTGTGCAGAGCGAGTTGTTTCTTAGCTTCCCAAAGAGCTGGAAGCAAGATGCTGTGGGGCCCAACTCGCCCTTTGGAAAGAAGCCTGCACGTTGTGCCTTTCAGCTGTAGGGCAATGTAGCACACCCAGAGCAGAAGTCCTACTTCAGCCAGATCAGGCCTGCAAAGACACTGCGTTTCACAGGCCTTTGGAAGAGATGTTCCCGGTAGGCTGTAAGAGCAGTGTGCAGAGCGAGTTGTTTCTTAGCTTCCCAAAGAGCTGGAAGCAAGATGCTGTGGGGCCCAACTCGCCCTTTGGAAAGAAGCCTGTACGTTGTGCCTTTCAGATCTAGGGCAAAATAGCAAAACAGAGCAGAAGGCCTACTTTAGCCAGATCAGGTCTGCAAAGAAACTGCGTTTCACAGGCCATTGGAAGAGATGTTCCGGGTAGGCTGTAACAGCACTGTGCAGAGCGAGTTGTTTCTTAGCTTCCCAAAGCTGGAAGCAAGATGCTGTGGGGCCCAACTCGCCCTTTGGAAAGAAGCCTGCACGTTGTGCCTTTCAGCTGTAGGGCAATTTAGCACACCCAGAGCAGAAGTCCTACTTCACCCAGATCAGGCCTGCAAAGACACTGCGTTTCACAGGCCTTTGGAAGAGATGTTCCCGGTAGGCTGTAAGAGCACTGAGCAGAGCAAGTTGTTTCTTAGCTTCCCAAAGAGCTGGAAGCAAGATGCTGTGGGGCCCAACTCGCCCTTTGGAAAGAAGCCTGCACGTTGTGCCTTTCAGCTGTAGGGCAATGTAGCACACCCAGAGCAGAACTCCTACTTCAGCCAGATCAGGCCTGCAAAGACACTGCGTTTCACAGGCCTTTGGAAGAGATGTTCCCGGTAGGCTGTAAGAGCACTGTGCAGAGCGAGTTGTTTCTTCGCTTGCCAAAGAGCTGGAAGCAAGATGCTGTGGGGCCCAACTCGCCCTTTGAAAAGAAGCCTTCACGTTGTGCCTTTCAGCTCTAGGGCAATGTAGCACACCCAGAGCAGAAGTCCTACCTCAGCCAGATCAGGCCTGCAAAGAAACTGCGTTTCACAGGCCTTTGGAAGAGATGTTCCCGGTAGCTTGTAAGAGCACTGTGCAGAGCGAGTTGTTTCTTAACTTCCCAAGGAGCTGGAAGCAAGATGCTGTGGGGCCCAACTCGCCCTTTGGAAAGAAGCCTGCACGTTGTGCCTTTCAGCTCTAGGGCAATGTAGCACACCAGGAGCAGAAGTCCTACTTCAGCCAGATCAGGCCTGCAAAGAAACTGCGTTTCACAGGCCTTTGGATGAGATGTTCCGGGTAGGGTGTAAAAGCACTGGGCAGAGAGAGCTGTTTCTTAGCTTCCCAAAGAGCTGGAGGCAAGATGCTGTGGGGCAAACTCGCCCTTTGGAAAGCAGCCTGCACGTTGTGCCTTTCAGCTCTAGGTCAAAGTAGCACACCCAGAGCAGAAGTCCTACTTCAGCCAGATCAGGCCTGCAAACACACTGCATTTCACAGGCCTTTGGAAGAGATGTTCCCTGTAGGCTGTAAGAGCACTGAGCAGAGCGAGTTGTTTCTTAGCTTCGCAAAGAGCTGGAAGCAGGATGCTGTGGGGCCCAACTCGCCCTTTGGAAAGAAGCCTGCACGTTGTGCCTTTCAGCTGTAGGGCAATGTAGCACACCCAGAGCAGAAGTCCTTCTTCAGCCAGATCAGGCCTGCAAAGACACTGCGTTTCACAGGCCTTTGGAAGAGATGTTCCCGGTAGGCTGTAACAGCACTGTGCAGAGCGAGTTGTTTCTTAGCTTCCCAAAGAGCTGGAAGCAAGATGCTGTGGGGCCCAACTCGCCCTATGGAAAGAAGCCTGCACGTTGGGACTTTCAGATCTAGGGCAAAATAGCAAACGAGAGCAGAAGTCCTACTTTAGCCAGATCAGGCCTGCAAAGAAACTGCGTTTCACAGGCCATTGGAAGAGATGTTCCGTGTAGGCTGTAACAGCACTGTGCAGAGCGTGTTGTTTCTTCGCTTCCCAAAGCTGGAAGCAAGAAGCTGTGGGGCCCAACTCACCCTTTTTAAAGAAGCCTGCACGTTGTGCCTTTCACCTGTAGGGCAATGTAGCACACCCAGAGCAGAAGTCCTACTTCAGCCAGATCAGGACTGCAAAGACACTGCGTTTCAGAGGCCTTTGGAAGAGATATTCCCGGTAGGCTGTAAGAGCACTGGGCAGAGAGAGCTGTTTCTTAGCTTCCCAACGAGCTGGAAGCAAGATGCTGTGGGGCAAACTCGCCCTTTGGAAAGAAGCCTGCACGTTGTGCCTTTCAGCTCTAGGGCAATGTAGCACACCCAGAGCAGAAGTCCTACTTCAGCCAGATCAGGCCTGCAAAGAAACTGCGTTTCACAGGCCTTTGTCAGAGATGTTCCCGGTAGGCTTTAAGAGCACTGTGCAGAGCGAGTTGTTTCTTAGCTTCCCAAAGAGCTGGAAGCAAGATGATGTGGGGCCCAACTCGCCCTTTGGAAAGAAGCCTGCACGTTGTGCCTTTCAGCTCTAGGGCAAAGTAGCACACCCAGAGCAGAAGTCCTACTTCAGCCAGATCAGGCCTGCAAAGAAACTGCATTTCACAGGCCTTTGGAAGAGATGTTCCCAGTAGGCTGTAAGAGCACTGTGCAGAGCGAGTTGTTTCTTCGCTTCCCAAAGCTGGAAGCAAGATGCTGTGGGGCCCAACTCACCCTTTTTAAAGAAGCCTGCACGTTGTGCCTTTCACCTGTAGGGCAATGTAGCACACCCAGAGCAGAAGTCCTACTTCAGCCAGATCAGGCCTGCAAAGACACTGCGTTTCAGAGGCCTTTGGAAGAGATGTTCCCGGTAGGCTGTAAGAGCACTGGGCAGAGAGAGCTGTTTCTTAGCTTCCCAAAGAGCTGGAAGCAAGATGCTGTGGGGCAAACTCGCCCTTTGGAAAGAAGCCTGCACGTTGTGCCTTTCAGCTCTAGGGCAAAGTAGCACACCCAGAGCAGAAGTCCTACTTCAGCCAGATCAGGCCTGCAAAGAAACTGCGTTTCACAGGGCTTTGGAAGAGATGTTCCCGGTAGGCTGTAAGAGCACTGTGCAGAGCGAGTTGTTTCTTAGCTTCCCAAAGAGCTGGAAGCAAGATGCTGTGGGGCCCAACTCGCCCTTTGGAAAGAAGCCTGCACGTTGGGCCTTTCAGATCTAGGGCAAAATAGCAAACCAGAGCAGAAGTCCTACTTTAGCCAGATCAGGCCTGCAAAAGAAACTGCGTTTCACAGGCCATTGGAAGAGATGTTCCATGTAGGCTGTAACAGCACTGTGCAGAGCGAGTTGTTTCTTCGCTTCCCAAAGCTGGAAGCAAGATGCTGTGGGGCCCAACTCACCCTTTTTAAAGAAGCCTGCACGTTGTGCCTTTCACCTGTAGGGCAATGTAGCACACCCAGAGCAGAAGTCCTACTTCAGCCAGATCAGGCCTGCAAAGACACTGCGTTTCAGAGGCCTTTGGAAGAGATGTTCCCGGTAGGCTGTAAGAGCACTGGCCAGAGAGAGCAGTTTCTTAGCTTCCCAACGAGCTGGAAGCAAGATGCTGTGGGGCAAACTCGCCCTTTGGAAAGAAGCCTGCACGTTGTGCCTTTCAGCTCTAGGGCAAAGTAGCACACCCAGAGCAGAAGTCCTACTTCAGCCAGATCAGGCCTGCAAAGAAACTGCGTTTCACAGGGCTTTGGAAGAGATGTTCCCGGTAGGCTGTAAGAGCACTGTGCAGAGCGAGTTGTTTCTTAGCTTCCCAAAGAGCTGGAAGCAAGATGATGTGGGGCCCAACTCGCCCTTTGGAAAGAAGCCTGCACGTTGTGCCTTTCAGCTCTAGGGCAAAGTAGCACACCCAGAGCAGAAGTCCTACTTCAGCCAGATCAGGCCTGCAAAGAAACTGCATTTCACAGGCCTTTGGAAGAGATGTTCCCAGTAGGCTGTAAGAGCACTGTGCAGAGCGAGTTGTTTCTTCGCTTCCCAAAGCTGGAAGCAAGATGCTGTGTGGCCCAACTCACCCTTTTTAAAGAAGCCTGCACGTTGTGCCTTTCACCTGTAGGGCAATGTAGCACACCCAGAGCAGAAGTCCTACTTCAGCCAGATCAGGCCTGCAAAGACACTGCGTTTCAGAGGCCTTTGGAAGAGATGTTCCCGGTAGGCTGTAAGAGCACTGGGCAGAGAGAGCTGTTTCTTAGCTTCCCAACGAGCTGGAAGCAAGATGCTGTGGGGCAAACTCGCCCTTTGGAAAGAAGCCTGCACGTTGTGCCTTTCAGCTCTAGGGCAATGCAGCACACCCAGAGCAGAAGTCCTACTTCAGCCAGATCAGGCCTGCAAAGAAACTGCGTTTCACAGGCCTTTGTCAGAGATGTTCCCGGTAGGCTTAAAGAGCACTGTGCAGAGCGAGTTGTTTCTTAGCTTCCCAAAGAGCTGGAAGCAAGATGCTGTGGGGCCCAACTCGCCCTTTGGAAAGAAGCCTGCACGTTGTGCCTTTCAGCTGTAGGGCGATGTAGCACACCCAGAGCAGAAGTCCTACTTCAGCCAGATCAGGCCTGCAAAGACACTGCGTTTCACAGGCCTTTGGAAGAGATGTTCACGGTAGGCTGTAAGAGCACTGTGCAGAGCGAGTTGTTTCTTAGGTTCCCAAAGTGCTGGAAGCAAGATGCTGTGGGGCCCAACTCGCCCTTTGGAAAGAAGCCTGCACGTTGTGCCTTTCAGCTCTAGGGCAAAATAGCAAACCAGAGCAGAAGTCCTACTTTAGCCAGATCAGGCCTGCAAAGAAACTGCGTTTCACAGGCCATTGGAAGAGATGTTCCGGGTAGGTTGTAACAGCACTGTGCAGAGCGAGTTGTTTCTTAGCTTCCCAAAGCTGGAAGCAAGATGCTGTGGGGCCCAACTCACCCTTTGGAAAGAAGTCTGCACGTTGTGCCTTTCAGCTCTAGGGCAAAGTAGCACACCCAGAGCAGAAGTCCTACTTCAGCCAGATTAGGCCTGCAAAGACACTGCGTTTCAGAGGCCTTTGGAAGAGATGTTCCCGGTAGGCTGTAAGAGCACTGA
Source organism: Equus przewalskii (assembly GCF_037783145.1). Lineage (NCBI taxonomy): Eukaryota > Metazoa > Chordata > Mammalia > Perissodactyla > Equidae > Equus > Equus przewalskii. The sequence goes on from NW_027228348.1 coordinate 98,667, forward strand.
GCAGAGCGAGTTGTTTCTTAGCTTCCCAAAGAGCTGGAAGCAAGATGCTGTGGGGCCCAACTCGCCCTTTGGAAAGAAGCCTGCACGTTGTGCCTTTCAGCTCTAGGGCAGTGTAGCACACCTAGAGCAGAAGTCCTACTTCAGCCAGATCTGGCCTGCAAACACACTGCGTTTCACAGGCCTTTGGAAGAGATGTTCCCGGTAGGCTGTAAGAGCACTGTGCAGAGCGAGCTGTTTCTTAGCTTCCCAAAGAGCTGGAAGCAAGATGCTGTGGGGCCCAACTCGCCCTTTGGAAAGAAGCCTGCACGTTGTGCCTTTCAGCTCTAGGGCGATGTAGCACACCCAGAGCAGAAGTCCTACTTCAGCCAGATCAGGCCTGCAAAGACACTGCGTTTCACAGGCCTTTGGAAGAGATGTTCACGGTAGGCTGTAAGAGCACTGTGCAGAGCGAGTTGTTTCTTAGGTTCCCAAAGAGCTGGAAGCAAGATGCTGTGGGGCCCAACTCGCCCTTTGGAAAGAAGCCTGCACGTTGTGCCTTTCAGCTCTAGGGCAAAATAGCAAACCAGAGCAGAAGTCCTACTTTAGCCAGATCAGGCCTGCAAAGAAACTGCGTTTCACAGGCCATTGGAAGAGATGTTCCGGGTAGGCTGTAACAGCACTGTGCAGAGCGAGTTGTTTCTTAGCTTCCCAAAGCTGGAAGCAAGATGCAGTGGGGCCCAACTCACCCTTTGGAAAGAAGCCTGCACGTTGTGCCTTTCAGCTCTAGGGCAAAGTAGCACACCCAGAGCAGAAGTCCTACCTCAGCCAGATCAGGCCTGCAAAAAAACTGCGTTTCACAGGCCTTTGGAAGAGATGTTCCCGGTAGGCTGTAAGAGCACTGTGCAGAGCGAGTTGTTTCTTAGCTTCCCAAAGAGCTGGAAGCAAGATGCTGTGGGGCCCAACTCGCCCTTTGGAAAGAAGCCTGCACGTTGTGCCTTTCAGCTCTAGGGCAATGTAGCACACCAGGAGCAGAAGTCCTACTTCAGCCAGATCAGGCCTGCAAAGAAACTGCGTTTCACAGGCCTTTGGAAGAGATGTTCCCGGTAGGCTGTAAAAGCACTGGGCAGAGATAGCTGTTTCTTAGCTTCCCAACGAGCTGGAGGCAAGATGCTGTGGGGCAAACTCGCCCTTTGGAAAGAAGCCTGCACGTTGTGCCTTTCAGCTCTAGGGCAATGTAGCACACCCAGAGCAGAAGTCCTACTTCAGCCAGATCAGGCCTGCAAAGACACTGCGTTTCACAGGCCTTTGGAAGAGATGTTCCCGGTAGGCTGTAAGAGCAGTGTGCAGAGCAAGTTGTTTCTTAGCTTCGCAAAGAGCTGGAAGCAAGATGCTGTGGGGCCCAACTCGCCCTTTGGAAAGAAGCCTGTACGTTGTGCCTTTCAGATCTAGGGCAAAAGAGCAAAACAGAGCAGAAGGCCTACTTTAGCCAGATCAGGTCTGCAAAGAAACTGCGTTTCACAGGCCATTGGAAGAGATGTTCCGGGTAGGCTGTAAGAGCACTGTGCAGAGCGAGTTGTTTCTTAGCTTCCCAAAGCTGGAAGCAAGATGCTGTGGGGCCCAACTCGCCCTTTGGAAAGAAGCCTGCACGTTGTGCCTTTCAGCTGTAGGGCAATGTAGCACACCCAGAGCAGAAGTCCTTCTTCACCCAGATCAGGCCTGCAAAGACACTGCGTTTCACAGGCCTTTGGAAGAGATGTTCCCGGTAGGCTGTAAGACCACTGAGCAGAGCAAGTTGTTTCTTAGCTTCCCAAAGAGCTGGAAGCAAGATGCTGTGGGGCCCAACTCGCCCTTTGGAAAGAAGCCTGCACGTTGTGCCTTTCAGCTCTAGGGCAAAGTAGCACACCCAGAGCAGAAGTCCTACCTCAGCCAGATCAGGCCTGCAAAGAAACTGCGTTTCACAGGCCTTTGGAAGAGATGTTCCCGGTAGGTTATAAGAGCACTGTGCAGAGCGAGTTGTTTCTTAGCTTCCCAAAGAGCTGGAAGCAAGATGCTGTGGGGCCCAACTCGCCCTTTGGAAAGAAGCCTGCACGTTGTGCCTTTCAGCTCTAGGGCAATGTAGCACACCAGGAGCAGAAGTCCTACTTCAGCCAGATCAGGCCTGCAAAGAAACTGCGTTTCACAGGCCTTTGGAAGATATGTTCCGGGTAGGCTGTAAGAGCACTGGGCAGAGATAGCTGTTTCTTAGCTTCCCAACGAGCTGGAGGCAAGATGCTGTGGGGCAAACTCGCCCTTTGGAAAGAAGCCTGCACGTTGTGCCTTTCAGCTCTAGGGCAATGTAGCACACCCAGAGCAGAAGTCCTACTTCAGCCAGATCAGGCCTGCAAACACACTGCGTTTCACAGGCCTTTGGAAGAGATGTTCCCTGTAGGCTGTAAGAGCACTGAGCAGAGCGAGTTGTTTCTTAGCTTCCCAAAGAGCTGGAAGCAAGATGCTGTGGGGCCAAACTCGCCCTTTGGAAAGAAGCCTGCACGTTGTGCCTTTCAGCTGTAGGGCAATGTAGCACACCCAGAGCAGAAGTACTACTTCAGCCAGATCAGGCCTGCAAAGACACTGCGTTTCACAGGCCTTTGGAAGAGATGTTCCCGGTAGGCTGTAAGAGCAGTGTGCAGAGCGAGTTGTTTCTTAGCTTCCCAAAGAGCTGGAAGCAAGATGCTGTGGGGCCCAACTCGCCCTTTGGAAAGAAGCCTGTACGTTGTGCCTTTCAGATCTAGGGCAAAATAGCAAAACAGAGCAGAAGGCCTACTTTAGCCAGATCAGGTCTGCAAAGAAACTGCGTTTCACAGGCCATTGGAAGAGATGTTCCGTGTAGGCTGTAACAGCACTGTGCAGAGCGAGTTGTTTCTTAGCTTCCCAAAGCTGGAAGCAAGATGCTGTGGGGCCCAACTCGCCCTTTGGAAAGAAGCCTGCACGTTGTGCCTTTCAGCTGTAGGGCAATGTAGCACACCCAGAGCAGAAGTCCTACTTCACCCAGATCAGGCCTGCAAAGACACTGCGTTTCACAGGCCTTTGGAAGAGATGTTCCCGGTAGGCTGTAAGAGCACTGAGCAGAGCAAGTTGTTTCTTAGCTTCCCAAAGAGCTGGAAGCAAGATGCTCTGGGGCCCAACTCGCCCTTTGGAAAGAAGCCTGCACGTTGTGCCTTTCAGCTCTAGGGCAATGTAGCACACCCAGAGCAGAAGTCCTACTTCAGCCAGATCAGGCCTGCAAACACACTGCGTTTCACAGGCCTTTGGAAGAGATGTTCCCGGTAGGCTGTAAGAGCACTGTGCAGAGCGAGTTGTTTCTTCGCTTGCCAAAGAGCTGGAAGCAAGATGCTGTGGGGCCCAACTCGCCCTTTGAAAAGAAGCCTGCACGTTGTGCCTTTCAGCTCTAGGGCAAAGTAGCACACCCAGAGCAGAAGTCCTACTTCAGCCAGATCAGGCCTGCAAAGACACTGCGTTTCACAGGCCTTTGGAAGAGATGTTCCCGGTAGGCTGTAAGAGCACTGTGCAGAGCGAGTTGTTTCTTAGCTTCCCAAAGAGCTGGAAGCAAGATGCTGTGGGGCCCAACTCGCCCTTTGGAAAGAAGCCTGCACGTTGGGCCTTTCAGATCTAGGGCAAAATAGCAAACCAGAGCAGAAGTCCTACTTTAGCCAGATCAGGCCTGCAAAGAAACTGCGTTTCACAGGCCATTGGAAGAGATGTTCCGTGTAGGCTGTAACAGCACTGTGAAGAGCGAGTTGTTTCTTCGCTTCCCAAAGCTGGAAGCAAGATGCTGTGGGGCCCAACTCACCCTTTTTAAAGAAGCCTGCACGTTGTGCCTTTCAGCTGTAGGGCAATGTAGCACACCCAGAGCAGAAGTCGTACTTCAGCCAGATCAGGCCTGCAAAGACACTGCGTTTCAGAGGCCTTTGGAAGAGATGTTCCCGGTAGGCTGTAAGAGCACTGGGCAGAGAGAGCTGTTTCTTAGCTTCCCAACGAGCTGGAAGCAAGATGCTGTGGGGCAAACTCGCCCTTTGGAAAGAAGCCTGCACGTTGTGCCTTTCAGCTCTAGGGCAAAGTAGCACACCCAGAGCAGAAGTCCTACTTCAGCCAGATCAGGCCTGCAAAGAAACTGCGTTTCACAGGCCTTTGGAAGAGATGTTCCCGGTAGGCTGTAAGAGCACTGTGCAGAGCGAGTTGTTTCTTAGCTTCCCAAAGAGCTGGAAGCAAGATGCTGTGGGGCAAACTCGCCCTTTGGAAAGAAGCCTGCACGTTGTGCCTTTCAGCTCTAGGGCAATGTAGCACACCCAGAGCAGAAGTCCTACTTCAGCCAGATCAGGCCTGCAAAGAAACTGCGTTTCACAGGCCTTTGTCAGAGATGTTCCCGGTAGGCTTTAAGAGCACTGTGCAGAGCGAGTTGTTTCTTAGCTTCCCAAAGAGCTGGAAGCAAGATGATGTGGGGCCCAACTCGCCCTTTGGAAAGAAGCCTGCACGTTGTGCCTTTCAGCTCTAGGGCAAAGTAGCACACCCAGAGCAGAAGTCCTAATTCAGCCAGATCAGGCCTGCAAAGAAACTGCATTTCACAGGCCTTTGGAAGAGATGTTCCCAGTAGGCTGTAAGAGCACTGTGCAGAGCGAGTTGTTTCTTCGCTTCCCAAAGCTGGAAGCAAGATGCTGTGCGGCCCAACTCACCCTTTTTAAAGAAGCCTGCACGTTGTGCCTTTCACCTGTAGGGCAATGTAGCACACCCAGAGCAGAAGTCCTACTTCAGCCAGATCAGGCCTGCAAAGACACTGCGTTTCAGAGGCCTTTGGAAGAGATGTTCCCGGTAGGCTGTAAGAGCACTGGGCAGAGAGAGCTGTTTCTTAGCTTCCCAACGAGCTGGAAGCAAGATGCTGTGGGGCAAACTCGCCCTTTGTAAAGAAGCCTGCACGTTGTGCCTTTCAGCTCTAGGGCAATGCAGCACACCCAGAGCAGAAGTCCTACTTCAGCCAGATCAGGCCTGCAAAGAAACTGCGTTTCACAGGCCTTTGTCAGAGATGTTCCCGGTAGGCTTAAAGAGCACTGTGCAGAGCGAGTTGTTTCTTAGCTTCCCAAAGAGCTGGAAGCAAGATGCTGTGGGGCCCAACTCGCCCTTTGGAAAGAAGCCTGCACGTTGTGCCTTTCAGCTGTAGGGCGATGTAGCACACCCAGAGCAGAAGTCCTACTTCAGCCAGATCAGGCCTGCAAAGACACTGCGTTTCACAGGCCTTTGGAAGAGATGTTCACGGTAGGCTGTAAGAGCACTGTGCAGAGCGAGTTGTTTCTTAGGTTCCCAAAGAGCTGGAAGCAAGATGCTGTGGGGCCCAACTCGCCCTTTGGAAAGAAGCCTGCACGTTGTGCCTTTCAGATCTAGGGCAAAATAGCAAACCAGAGCAGAAGTCCTACTTAAGCCAGATCAGGCCTGCAAAGAAACTGCGTTTCACAGGCCATTGGAAGAGATGTTCCGGGTAGGTTGTAACAGCACTGTGCAGAGCGAGTTGTTTCTTAGCTTCGCAAAGAGCTGGAAGCAAGATGCTGTGGGGCCCAACTCGCCCTTTGGAAAGAAGCCTGTACGTTGTGCCTTTCAGATCTAGGGCAAAATAGCAAAACAGAGCAGAAGGCCTACTTTAGCCAGATCAGGTCTGCAAAGAAACTGCGTTTCACAGGCCATTGGAAGAGATGTTCCGTGTAGGCTGTAACAGCACTGTGCAGAGCGAGTTGTTTCTTAGCTTCCCAAAGCTGGAAGCAAGATGCTGTGGGGCCCAACTCGCCCTTTGGAAAGAAGCCTGCACGTTGTGCCTTTCAGCTGTAGGGCAATGTAGCACACCCAGAGCAGAAGTCCTACTTCACCCAGATCAGGCCTGCAAAGACACTGCGTTTCACAGGCCTTTGGAAGAGATGTTCCCGGTAGGCTGTAAGAGCACTGTGCAGAGCGAGCTGTTTCTTAGCTTCCCAAAGAGCTGGAAGCAAGATGCTGTGGGGCCCAACTCGCCCTTTGGAAAGAAGCCTGCACGCTGTGCCATTCAGCTCTAGGGCAATGTAGCACACCCAGAGCAGAAGTCCTACTTCAGCCAGATCCAGCCTGCAAAGAAACTGAGTTTCACAGGCCTTTGGAAGAGATGTTCCCGGTAGGCTGTAAGAGCACTGTGCAGAGCGAGTTGTTTCTTAGCTTCCCAAAGAGCTGGAGATAAGATGCTGTGGGGCCCAACTCGCCCTTTGGAAAGAAGCCTGCACGTTGTGCCTTTCAGCTCTACGGCAAAGTATCACACCCAGAGCAAAAGTCCTACTTCAGCCAGATCAGGCCTGCAAAGAAACTGCGTTTCACAGGCCTTTGGAAGAGATGTTCCCGGTAGGCTGTAAGAGCAGTGTGCAGAGCGAGTTGTTTCTTAGCTTCCCAAAGCGCTGGAAGCAAGATGCTGTGGGGCCCAACTCGCCCTATGGAAAGAAGCCTGCACGTTGTGCCTTTCAGCTCTAGGGCAAGGTAGCACAACCAGAGCAGAAGTCCTACTTCTGCCAGATCGGGCCTGCAAAGAAACTGCGTTTCACAGGCCTTTGAAAGAGATGTTCCCTGTAGGCTGTAAGAGCACTGAGCAGAGCGAGTTGTTTCTTAGCTTCCCAAAGAGCTGGAAGCAAGATGCTGTGGGGCCCAACTCGCCCTTTGGAAAGAAGCCTGCACGTTGTGCCTTTCAGCTGTAGGGCAATGTAGCACACCCAGAGCAGAAGTCCTACTTCAGCCACATCAGGCCTGCAAAGACACTGCGTTTCAAAGGCCTTTGGAAGAGATGTTCCCGGTAGGCTGTAAGAGCACTGTGCAGAGCGAGTTGTTTCTTAGGTTCCCAAAGAGCTGGAAGCAAGATGCTGTGGGGCCCAACTCGCCCTTTGGAAAGAAGCCTGCACGTTGTGCCTTTCAGATCTAGGGCAAAATAGCAAACCAGAGCAGAAGTCCTACTTTAGCCAGATCAGGCCTGCAAAGAAACTGCGTTTCACAGGCCATTGGAAGAGATGTTCCGGGTAGGCTGTAACAGCACTGTGCAGAGCGAGTTGTTTCTTAGCTTCCCAAAGAGCTGGAAGCAAGATGCAGTGGGGCCCAACTCACCCTTTGGAAAGAAGCCTGCACGTTGTGCCTTTCAGCTCTAGGGCAAAGTAGCACACCCAGAGCAGAAGTCCTACCTCAGCCAGATCAGGCCTGCAAAAAAACTGCGTTTCAGAGGCCTTTGGAAGAGATGTTCCCGGTAGGTTGTAAGAGCACTGTGCAGAGCGAGTTGTTTCTTAGCTTCCCAAAGAGCTGGAAGCAAGATGCTGTGGGGCCCAACTCGCCCTTTGGAAAGAAGCCTGCACGTTGTGCCTTTCAGCTCTAGGGCAATGTAGCACACCAGGAGCAGAAGTCCTACTTCAGCCAGATCAGGCCTGCAAAGAAACTGCGTTTCACAGGCCTTTGGAAGAGATGTTCCCGGTAGGCTGTAAAAGCACTGGGCAGAGATAGCTGTTTCTTAGCTTCCCAACGAGCTGGAGGCAAGATGCTGTGGGGCAAACTCGCCCTTTGGAAAGAAGCCTGCACGTTGTGCCTTTCAGCTCTAGGGCAATGTAGCACACCCAGAGCAGAAGTCCTACTTCAGCCAGATCAGGCCTGCAAACACACTGCGTTTCACAGGCCTTTGGAAGAGATTTTCCCTGTAGGCTGTAAGAGCACTGAGCAGAGCGAGTTGTTTCTTAGCTTCCCAAAGAGCTGGAAGCAAGATGCTGTGTGGCCCAACTCGCCCTTTGGAAAGAAGCCTGCACGTTGTGCCTTTCAGCTGTAGGGCAATGTAGCACACCCAGAGCAGAAGTCCTACTTCAGCCAGATCAGGCCTGCAAAGACACTGCGTTTCACAGGCCTTTGGAAGAGATGTTCCCGGTAGGCTGTAAGAGCAGTGTGCAGAGCGAGTTGTTTCTTAGCTTCGCAAAGAGCTGGAAGCAAGATGCTGTGGGGCCCAACTCGCCCTTTGGAAAGAAGCCTGTACGTTGTGCCTTTCAGATCTAGGGCAAAATAGCAAAACAGAGCAGAAGGCCTACTTTAGCCAGATCAGGTCTGCAAAGAAACTGCGTTTCACAGGCCATTGGAAGAGATGTTCCGGGTAGGCTGTAAGAGCACTGTGCAGAGCGAGTTGTTTCTTAGCTTCCCAAAGCTGGAAGCAAGATGCTGTGGGGCCCAACTCGCCCTTTGGAAAGAAGCCTGCACGTTGTGCCTTTCAGCTGTAGGGCAATGTAGCACACCCAGAGCAGAAGTCCTTCTTCACCCAGATCAGGCCTGCAAAGACACTGCGTTTCACAGGCCTTTGGAAGAGATGTTCCCGGTAGGCTGTAAGAGCACTGAGCAGAGCAAGTTGTTTCTTAGCTTCCCAAAGAGCTGGAAGCAAGATGCTGTGGGGCCCAACTCGCCCTTTGGAAAGAAGCCTGCACGTTGTGCCTTTCAGCTCTAGGGCAAAGTAGCACACCCAGAGCAGAAGTCCTACCTCAGCCAGATCAGGCCTGCAAAGAAACTGCGTTTCACAGGCCTTTGGAAGAGATGTTACCGGTAGGCTGTAAGAGCACTGTGCAGAGCGAGTTGTTTCTTAGCTTCCCAAAGAGCTGGAAGCAAGATGCTGTGGGGCCCAACTCGCCCTTTGGAAAGAAGCCTGCACGTTGTGCCTTTCAGCTCTAGGGCAATGTAGCACACCAGGAGCAGAAGTCCTACTTCAGCCAGATCAGGCCTGCAAAGAAACTGCGTTTCACAGGCCTTTGGAAGAGATGTTCCGGGTAGGCTGTAAGAGCACTGGGCAGAGATAGCTGTTTCTTAGCTTCCCAACGAGCTGGAGGCAAGATGCTGTGGGGCAAACTCGCCCTTTGGAAAGAAGCCTGCACGTTGTGCCTTTCAGCTCTAGGGCAATGTAGCACACCCAGAGCAGAAGTCCTACTTCAGCCAGATCAGGCCTGCAAACACACTGCGTTTCACAGGCCTTTGGAAGAGATGTTCCCTGTAGGCTGTAAGAGCACTGAGCAGAGCGAGTTGTTTCTTAGCTTCCCAAAGAGCTGGAAGCAAGATGCTGTGGGGCCAAACTCGCCCTTTGGAAAGAAGCCTGCACGTTGTGCCTTTCAGCTGTAGGGCAATGTAGCACACCCAGAGCAGAAGTACTACTTCAGCCAGATCAGGCCTGCAAAGACACTGCGTTTCACAGGCCTTTGGAAGAGATGTTCCCGGTAGGCTGTAAGAGCAGTGAGCAGAGCGAGTTGTTTCTTAGCTTCCCAAAGAGCTGGAAGCAAGATGCTGTGGGGCCCAACTCGCCCTTTGGAAAGAAGCCTGCACGTTGGGCCTTTCAGATCTAGGGCAAAATGGCAAACCAGAGCAGAAGTCCTACTTTAGCCAGATCAGGCCTGCAAAGAAACTGCGTTTCACAGGCCATTGGAAGAGATGTTCCGTGTAGGCTGTAACAGCACTGTGAAGAGCGAGTTGTTTCTTCGCTTCCCAAAGCTGGAAGCAAGATGCTGTGGGGCCCAACTGACCCTTTTTAAAGAAGCCTGCACGTTGTGCCTTTCAGCTGTAGGGCAATGTAGCACACCCAGAGCAGAAGTCCTACTTCAGCCAGATCAGGCCTGCAAAGACACTGCGTTTCAGAGGCCTTTGGAAGAGATGTTCCCGGTAGGCTGTAAGAGCACTGGGCAGAGAGAGCTGTTTCTTAGCTTCCCAACGAGCTGGAAGCAAGATGCTGTGGGGCAAACTCGCCCTTTGGAAAGAAGCCTGCACGTTGTGCCTTTCAGCTCTAGGGCAAAGTAGCACACCCAGAGCAGAAGTCCTACTTCAGCCAGATCAGGCCTGCAAAGAAACTGCGTTTCACAGGCCTTTGGAAGAGATGTTCCCGGTAGGCTGTAAGAGCACTGTGCAGAGCGAGTTGTTTCTTAGCTTCCCAAAGAGCTGGAAGCAAGATGCTGTGGGGCAAACTCGCCCTTTGGAAAGAAGCCTGCACGTTGTGCCTTTCAGCTCTAGGGCAATGTAGCACACCCAGAGCAGAAGTCCTACTTCAGCCAGATCAGGCCTGCAAAGAAACTGCGTTTCACAGGCCTTTGTCAGAGATGTTCCCGGTAGGCTTTAAGAGCACTGTGCAGAGCGAGTTGTTTCTTAGCTTCCCAAAGAGCTGGAAGCAAGATGATGTGGGGCCCAACTCGCCCTTTGGAAAGAAGCCTGCACGTTGTGCCTTTCAGCTCTAGGGCAAAGTAGCACACCCAGAGCAGAAGTCCTACTTCAGCCAGATCAGGCCTGCAAAGAAACTGCATTTCACAGGCCTTTCGAAGAGATGTTCCCAGTAGGCTGTAAGAGCACTGTGCAGAGCGAGTTGTTTCTTCGCTTCCCAAAGCTGGAAGCAAGATGCTGTGCGGCCCAACTCACCCTTTTTAAAGAAGCCTGCACGTTGTGCCTTTCACCTGTAGGGCAATGTAGCACACCCAGAGCAGAAGTCCTACTTCAGCCAGATCAGGCCTGCAAAGACACTGCGTTTCAGAGGCCTTTGGAAGAGATGTTCCCGGTAGGCTGTGAGAGCACTGGGCAGAGAGAGCTGTTTCTTAGCTTCCCAACGAGCTGGAAGCAAGATGCTGTGGGGCAAACTCGCCCTTTGGAAAGAAGCCTGCACGTTGTGCCTTTCAGCTCTAGGGCAATGTAGCACACCCAGAGCAGAAGTCCTACTTCAGCCAGATCAGGCCTGCAAAGAAACTGCGTTTCACAGGCCTTTGTCAGAGATGTTCCCGGTAGGCTTTAAGAGCACTGTGCAGAGCGAGTTGTTTCTTAGCTTCCCAAAGAGCTGGAAGCAAGATGCTGTGGGGCCCAACTCGCCCTTTGGAAAGAAGCCTGCACGTTGAGCCTTTCAGCTCTAGGGCAATGTAGCACACCCAGAGCAGAAGTCCTACTTCAGCCAGATGAGGCCTGCAAACACACTGCGTTTCACAGGCCTTTGGAAGAGATGTTCCCGGTAGGCTGTAAGAGCACTGTGCAGAGCGAGTTGTTTCTTAGCTTCCCAAAGAGCTGGAAGCAAGATGCTGTGGGGCCCAACTCGCCCTTTGGAAAGAAGCCTGCACGTTGTGCCTTTCAGCTCTAGGGCAAAGGAGCACACCCTGAGCAGAAGTCCTACTTGAGCCAGATCAGGCCTGCAAAGAAACTGCATTTCACAGGCCTTTGGAAGAGATGTTCCCAGTAGGCTGTAAGAGCACTGTGCAGAGCGAGTTGTTTCTTAGCTTCCCAAAGAGCTGGAAGCAAGATGCTGTGGGGCCCAACTCGCCCTTTGTAAAGAAGCCTGCACGTTGTGCCTTTCAGCTCTAGGGCAAAATAGCACACCCAGAGCAGAATTCCTACTTCAGCCAGATCAGGCCTGCAAAGAAACTGCGTTTCACAGGCCTTTGGAAGAGATGTTCCCGGTAGGCTGTAAGAGCACTGTGCAGAGCGAGTTGTTTCTTAGCTTCCCAAAGAGCTGGAAGCAAGATGCTGTGGGGCCCAACTCGCCCTTTGGAAAGAAGCCTGCACGTTGTGCCTTTCAGCTCTAGGGCAATGTAGCACACCCAGAGCAGAAGTCCTACTTCACCCAGATCAGGCCTGCAAAGACACTGCGTTTCACAGGCCTTTGGAAGAGATTTTCCCGGTAGGCTGTAAGAGCACTGAGCAGAGCAAGTTGTTTCTTAGCTTCCCAAAGAGCTGGAAGCAAGATGCTGTGGGGCCCAACTCGCCCTTTGGAAAGAAGCCTGCACGTTGTGACTTTCATCTCTACGGCAATGTAGCACACACAGAGCAGAAGTCCTAATTCAGCCAGCTCAGGCCTGCAAAGACACTGCATTTCACAGGCCTTTGGAAGAGATGTTCCGGGTAGGCTGTAAGAGCACTGTGCAGAGCGAGTTGTTTCTTAGCTTCCCAAAGAGCTGGAAGCAAGAAGCTGTGAGGCCCAACTCGCCCTTTGGAAAGAAGCCTGCACGTTGTGCCTTTCAGCTCTACGGCAACGTCGCACACCCAGAGCAGAAGTCCTACTTCAGCCAGATCAGGCCTGCAAACACACTGCGTTTCACAGGCCTTTGGAAGAGATGCTCCCGGTAGGCTGTAAGAGCACTGTGCAGAGCGAGTTGTTTCTTAGCTTCCCAAAGAGCTGGAAGCAAGATGCTGTGGGTCCCAACTCGCCCTTTGGAAAGAAGCCTGCACGTTGTGCCTTTCAGCTCTAGGGCAATGTAGCACACCCAGAGCAGAAGTCCTACTTCAGCCAGATCAGGCCTGCAAACACACTGCGTTTCACAGGCCTTTGGAAGAGATGTTCCCGGTAGGCTGTAAGAGCACTGTGCAGAGCGAGCTGTTTCTTAGCTTCCCAAAGAGCTGGAAGCAAGATGCTCTGGGGCCCAACTCGCCCTTTGGAAAGAAGCCTGCACGTTGTGCCTTTCAGCTCTAGGGCAATGTAGCACACCCAGAGCAGAAGTCCTACTTCAGCCAGATCAGGCCTGCAAAGACACTGCGTTTCACAGGCCTTTGGAAGAGATGTTCCCGGTAGGTTGTAAGAGCACTGTGCAGAGCGAGTTGTTTCTTAGCTTCCCAAGGAGCTGGAAGCAAGATGCTGTGGGGCCCAACTCGCCCTTTGGAAAGAAGCCTGCACGTTGTGCCTTTCAGCTCTAGGGCAATGTAGCACACCAGGAGCAGAAGTCCTACTTCAGCCAGATCAGGCCTGCAAAGAAACTGCGTTTCACAGGCCTTTGGATGAGATGTTCCGGGTAGGCTGTAAGAGCACTGTGCAGAGCGAGTTGTTTCTTAGCTTCCCAAAGAGCTGGAAGCAAGATGCTGTGGGGCCCAACTCGCCCTATGGAAAGAAGCCTGCACGTTGGGACTTTCAGATCTAGGGCAAAATAGCAAACCAGAGCAGAAGTCCTACTTTAGCCAGATCAGGCCTGCAAAGAAACTGCGTTTCACAGGCCATTGGAAGAGATGTTCCGTGTAGGCTGTAACAGCACTGTGCAGAGCGTGTTGTTTCTTCGCTTCCCAAAGCTGGAAGCAAGAAGCTGTGGTGCCCAACTCACCCTTTTTAAAGAAGCCTGCACGTTGTGCCTTTCACCTGTAGGGCAATGTAGCACACCCAGAGCAGAAGTCCTACTTCAGCCAGATCAGGCCTGCAAAGAAACTGCGTTTCAGAGGCCTTTGGAAGAGATGTTCCCGGTAGGCTGTAAGAGCACTGGGCAGAGAGAGCTGTTTCTTAGCTTCCCAAAGAGCTGGAAGCAAGATGCTGTGGGGCAAACTCGCCCTTTGGAAAGAAGCCTGCACGTTGTGCCTTTCAGCTCTAGGGCAATGTAGCACACCCAGAGCAGAAGTCCTACTTCAGCCAGATCAGGCCTGCAAAGAAACTGCGTTTCACAGGCCTTTGTCAGAGATGTTCCCGGTAGGCTTTAAGAGCACTGTGCAGAGCGAGTTGTTTCTTAGCTTCCCAAAGAGCTGGAAGCAAGATGATGTGGGGCCCAACTCGCCCTTTGGAAAGAAGCCTGCACGTTGTGCCTTTCAGCTCTAGGGCAAAGTAGCACACCCAGAGCAGAAGTCCTACTTCAGCCAGATCAGGCCTGCAAAGAAACTGCATTTCACAGGCCTTTGGAAGAGATGTTCCCAGTAGGCAGTAAGAGCACTGTGCAGAGCGAGTTGTTTCTTCGCTTCCCAAAGCTGGAAGCAAGATGCTGTGGGGCCCAACTCACCCTTTTTAAAGAAGCCTGCACGTTGTGCCTTTCACCTGTAGGGCAATGTAGCACACCCAGAGCAGAAGTCCTACTTCAGCCAGATCAGGCCTGCAAAGACACTGCGTTTCAGAGGCCTTTGGAAGAGATGTTCCCGGTAGGCTGTAAGAGCACTGGGCAGAGAGAGCTGTTTCTTAGCTTCCCAAAGAGCTGGAAGCAAGATGCTGTGGGGCAAACTCGCCCTTTGGAAAGAAGCCTGCACGTTGTGCCTTTCAGCTCTAGGGCAAAGTAGCACACCCAGAGCAGAAGTCCTACTTCAGCCAGATCAGGCCTGCAAAGAAACTGCGTTTCACAGGGCTTTGGAAGAGATGTTCCCGGTAGGCTGTAAGAGCACTGTGCAGAGCGAGTTGTTTCTTAGCTTCCCAAAGAGCTGGAAGCAAGATGCTGTGGGGCCCAACTCGCCCTTTGGAAAGAAGCCTGCACGTTGGGCCTTTCACATCTAGGGCAAAATAGCAAACCAGAGCAGAAGTCCTACTTTAGCCAGATCAGGACTGCAAAGAAACTGCGTTTCACAGGCCATTGGAAGAGATGTTCCGTGTAGGCTGTAACAGCACTGAGCAGAGCGAGTTGTTTTTTCGCTTCCCAAAGCTGGAAGCAAGATGCTGTGGGGCCCAACTCACCCTTTTTAAAGAAGCCTGCACATTGTGCCTTTCACCTGTAGGGCAATGTAGCACACCCAGAGCAGAAGTCCTACCTCAGCCAGATCAGGCCTGCAAAGACACTGCGTTTCAGAGGCCTTTGGAAGAGATGTTCCCGGTAGGCTGTAAGAGCACTGGGCAGAGAGAGCTGTTTCTTAGCTTCCCAACGAGCTGGAAGCAAGATGCTGTGGGGCAAACTCGCCCTTTGGAAAGAAGCCTGCACGTTGTGCCTTTCAGCTCTAGGGCAAAGTAGCACACCCAGAGCAGAAGTCCTACTTCAGCCAGATCAGGCCTGCAAAGAAACTGCGTTTCACAGGGCTTTGGAAGAGATGTTCCCGGTAGGCTGTAAGAGCACTGTGCAGAGCGAGTTGTTTCTTAGCTTCCCAAAGAGCTGGAAGCAAGATGATGTGGGGCCCAACTCGCCCTTTGGAAAGAAGCCTGCACGTTGTGCCTTTCAGCTCTAGGGCAAAGTAGCACACCCAGAGCAGAAGTCCTACTTCAGCCAGATCAGGCCTGCAAAGAAACTGCATTTCACAGGCCTTTGGAAGAGATGTTCCCGGTAGGCTGTAAGAGCACTGTGCAGAGCGAGTTGTTTCTTCGCTTCCCAAAGCTGGAAGCAAGATGCTGTGTGGCCCAACTCACCCTTTTTAAAGAAGCCTGCACGTTGTGCCTTTCACCTGTAGGGCAATGTAGCACACCCAGAGCAGAAGTCCTACTTCAGCCAGATCAGGCCTGCAAAGACACTGCGTTTCAGAGGCCTTTGGAAGAGATTTTCCCGGTAGGCTGTAAGAGCACTGGGCAGAGAGAGCTGTTTCTTAGCTTCCCAACGAGCTGGAAGCAAGATGCTGTGGGGCAAACTCGCCCTTTGGAAAGAAGCCTGCACGTTGTGCCTTTCAGCTCTAGGGCAATGCAGCACACCCAGAGCAGAAGTCCTACTTCAGCCAGATCAGGCCTGCAAAGAAACTGCGTTTCACAGGCCTTTGTCAGAGATGTTCCCGGTAGGCTTAAAGAGCACTGTGCAGAGCGAGTTGTTTCTTAGCTTCCCAAAGAGCTGGAAGCAAGATGCTGTGGGGCCCAACTCGCCCTTTGGAAAGAAGCCTGCACGTTGTGCCTTTCAGCTGTAGGGCAATGTAGCACACCCAGAGCAGAAGTCCTACTTCAGCCAGATCAGGCCTGCAAAGACACTGCGTTTCACAGGCCTTTGGAAGAGATGTTCACGGTAGGCTGTAAGAGCACTGTGCAGAGCGAGTTGTTTCTTAGGTTCCCAAAGAGCTGGAAGCAAGATGCTGTGGGGCCCAACTCGCCCTTTGGAAAGAAGCCTGCACGTTGTGCCTTTCAGATCTAGGGCAAAATAGCAAACCAGAGCAGAAGTCCTACTTTAGCCAGATCAGGCCTGCAAAGAAACTGCGTTTCACAGGCCATTGGAAGAGATGTTCCGGGTAGGCTGTAACAGCACTGTGCAGAGCGAGTTGTTTCTTAGCTTCCCAAACAGCTGGAAGCAAGATTCTGTGGGGCACAACTCACCCTTTGGAAAGAAGCATGCACGTTGTGCCTTTCAGCTCTACGGCAACGTAGCACACCCAGAGCAGAAGTCCTACTTCAGCCAGATCAGGCCTGCAAAGAAACTGCGTTTCACAGGCCTTTGGAAGAGATGTTCCCGGTAGGCTGTAAGAGCACTGTGCAGAGCGAGTTGTTTCTTAGCTTCCCAAAGAGCTGGAAGCAAGATGCTGTGGGTCCCAACTCGCCATTTGGAAAGAAGCCTGCACGTTGTGCCTTTCAGCTCTAGGGCAATGTAGCACACCCAGAGCAGAAGTCCTACTTCAGCCAGATCAGGCCTGCAAACACACTGCGTTTCACAGGCCTTTGGAAGAGATGTTCCCGGTAGGCTGTAAGAGCACTGTGCAGAGCGAGCTGTTTCTTAACTTCCCAAAGAGCTGGAAGCAAGATGCTCTGGGGCCCAACTCGCCCTTTGGAATGAAGCCTGCACGTTGTGCCTTTCAGCTCTAGGGCAATGTAGCACACCCAGAGCAGAAGTCCTACTTCATCCAGATCAGGCCTGCAAAGACACTGCGTTTCACAGGCCTTTGGAAGAGTTGTTCCCGGTAGGCTGTAAGAGCAGTGTGCAGAGCGAGTTGTTTCTTAGCTTCCCAAAGAGCTGGAAGCAAGATGCTGTGGGGCCCAACTCGCCCTTTGGAAAGAAGCCTGCACGCTGTGCCTTTCAGGTCTAGGGCAAAATAGCAAAACAGAGCAGAAGTCCTACTTTAGCCAGATCAGGCCTGCCAAGAAACTGCGTTTCACAGGCCATTGGAAGAGATGTTCCGGGTAGGCTGTAACAGCACTGTGCAGAGCGAGTTGTTTCTTAGCTTCCCAAACAGCTGGAAGCAAGATTCTGTGGGGCACAACTCACCCTTTGGAAAGAAGCATGCATGTTGTGCCTTTCACCTGTAGGGCAACGTAGCACACCCAGAGCAGAAGTCCTACTTCAGCCAGATCAGGCCTGCAAAGAAACAGCGTTTCACAGGCCTTTGGAAGAGATGTTCCCGGTAGGCTGTAAGAGCACTGTGCAGAGCGAGTTGTTTCTTAGCTTCCCAAAGAGCTGGAAGCAAGATGCTGTGGGGCCCAACTGGCCCTTTGGAAAGAAGCCTGCACGTTGTGCCTTTCAGCTCTAGGGCAAAGTAGCACACCCAGAGCCGAAGTCCTACTTCAGCCAGATCAGGCCTGCAAAGAAACAGCGTTTCACAGGCCTTTGGAAGAGATGTTCCCTGTAGGCTGTAAGAGCACTGAGCAGAGCGAGTTGTTTCTTAGCTTCCCAAAGAGCTGGAAGAAAGATGCTGTGGGGCCCAACTCGCCCTTTGGAAAGAAGCCTGCACGTTGTGCCTTTCAGCTGTAGGGCAATGTAGCACACCCAGAGCAGAAGTCCTACTTCAGCCAGATCAGGCCTGCAAAGACACTGCGTTTCAGAGGCCTTTGGAAGAGATGTTCCCGGTAGGCTGTAAGAGCACTGGGCAGAGAGAGCTGTTTCTTAGCTTCCCAACGAGCTGGAAGCAAGATGCTGTGGGGCAAACTCGCCCTTTGGAAAGAAGCCTGCACGTTGTGCCTTTCAGCTCTAGGGCAATGTAGCACACCCAGAGCAGAAGTCCTAATTCAGCCAGCTCAGGCCTGCAAAGAAACTGCATTTCACAAGCCTTTGGAAGAGATGTTCCCAGTAGGCTGTAAGAGCACTGTGCAGAGCGAGTTGTTTCTTAGCTTCCCAAAGAGCTGGAAGCAAGATGCTGTGGGGCCCAACTCGCCCTTTGGAAAGAAGCCTGCACGTTGTGCCTTTCAGCTCTAGGGCAAAATAGCACACCCAGAGCAGAATTCCTACTTCAGCCAGATCAGGCCTGCAAAGAAACTGCGTTTCACAGGCCTTTGGAAGAGATGTTCCCGGTAGGCTGTAAGAGCACTGTGCAGAGCGAGTTGTTTCTTAGCTTCCCAAAGAGCTGGAAGCAAGATGCTGTGGGGCCCAACTCGCCCTTTGGAAAGAAGCCTGCACGTTGTGCCTTTCAGCTGTAGGGCAATGTAGCACACCCAGAGCAGAAGTCCTACTTCACCCAGATCAGGCCTGCAAAGACACTGCGTTTCACAGGCCTTTGGAAGAGATGTTCCCGGTAGGCTGTAAGAGCACTGAGCAGAGCAAGTTGTTTCTTAGCTTCCCAAAGAGCTGGAAGCAAGATGCTGTGGGGCCCAACTCGCCCTTTGGAAAGAAGCCTGCACGTTGTGCCTTTCAGCTCTAGGGCAATGTAGCACACCCAGAGCAGAAGTCCTAATTCAGCCAGCTCAGGCCTGCAAAGACACTGCGTTTCACAGGCCTTTGGAAGAGATGTTCCGGGTAGGCTGTAAGAGCACTGTGCAGAGCGAGTTGTTTCTTAGCTTCCCAAAGAGCTGGAAGCAAGAAGCTGTGAGGCCCAACTCGCCCTTTGGAAACAAGCCTGCACGTTGTGCCTTTCAGCTCTAGGGCAACGTAGCACACCCAGAGCAGAAGTCCTACTTCAGCCAGATCAGGCCTGCAAACACACTGCGTTTCACAGGCCTTTGGAAGAGATGTTCCCGGTAGGCTGTAAGAGCACTGTGCAGAGCGAGTTGTTTCTTAGCTTCCCAAAGAGCTGGAAGCAAGATGCTGTGGGGCCCAACTCGCCCTTTGGAAAGAAGCCTGCACGTTGTGCCTTTCAGCTCTAGGGCAATGTAGCACACCCAGAGCAGAAGTCCTACTTCAGCCAGATCAGGCCTGCAAACACACTGCGTTTCACAGGCCTTTGGAAGAGATGTTCCCGGTAGGCTGTAAGAGCACTGTGCAGAGCGAGCTGTTTCTTAGCTTCCCAAAGAGCTGGAAGCAAGATGCTCTGGGGCCAAACTCGCCCTTTGGAAAGAAGCCTGCACGTTGTGCCTTTCAGCTCTAGGGCAATGTAGCACACCCAGAGCAGAAGTCCTACTTCAGCCAGATCAGGCCTGCAAAGACAGTGCGTTTCACAGGCCTTTGGAAGAGTTGTTCCCGGTAGGCTGTAAGAGCAGTGTGCAGAGCGAGTTGTTTCTTAGCTTCCCAAAGAGCTGGAAGCAAGATGCTGTGGGGCACAACTCGCCCTTTGGAAAGAAGCCTGCACGCTGTGCCTTTCAGATCTAGGGCAAAATAGCAAACCAGAGCAGAAGTCCTACTTTAGCCAGATCAGGCCTGCCAAGAAACTGCGTTTCACAGGCCATTTGAAGAGATGTTCCGGGTAGGCTGTAACAGCACTGTGCAGAGCGAGTTGTTTCTTAGATTCCCAAACAGCTGGAAGCAAGATTCTGTGGGGCACAACTCACCCTTTGGAAAGAAGCATGCACGTTGTGCCTTTCACCTGTAGGGCAACGTAGCACACCCAGAGCAGAAGTCCTACTTCAGCCAGATCAGGCCTGCAAAGAACCTGCGTTTCACAGGCCTTTGGAAGAGATGTTCCCGGTAGGCTGTAAGAGCACTGTGCAGAGCGAGTTGTTTCTTAGCTTCCCAAAGAGCTGGAAGCAAGAATCTGTGAGGCCCAACTCGCCCTTTGGAAACAAGCCTGCACGTTGTGCCTTTCAGCTCTAGGGCAACGTAGCACACCCAGAGCAGAAGTCCTACTTCAGCCAGATCAGGCCTGCAAACACACTGCGTTTCACAGGCCTTTGGAAGAGATGTTCCCGGTAGGCTGTAAGAGCACTGTGCAGAGCGAGTTGTTTCTTAGCTTCCCAAAGAGCTGGAAGCAAGATGCTGTGGGTCCCAACTCGCCCTTTGGAAAGAAGCCTGCACGTTGTGCCTTTCAGCTCTAGGGCAATGTAGCACTCCCAGAGCAGAAGTCCTACTTCAGCCAGATCAGGCCTGCAAACACACTGCGTTTCACAGGCCTTTGGAAGAGATGTTCCCGGTAGGCTGTAAGAGCACTGTGCAGAGCGAGCTGTTTCTTAGCTTCCCAAAGAGCTGGAAGCAAGATGCTGTGGGGCCCAACTCGCCCTTTGGAAAGAAGCCTGAACGTTGTGCCTTTCAGCTCTAGGGCAATGTAGCACACCCAGAGCAGCAGTCCTACTTCAGCCAGATCAGGCCTGCAAAGACACTGCGTTTCACAGGCCTTTGGAAGAGATGTTCCCGGTAGGCTGTAAGAGCACTGTGTAGAGCGAGTTGTTTCTTAGCTTCCCAAAGAGCTGGAAGCAAGATGCTGTGGGGCCCAACTCGCCCGTTGGAAAGAAGCCTGCACGTTGTGCCTTTCAGCTCTAGGGCAATGTAGCACACCCAGAGCAGAAGTCCTACTTCAGCCAGATCAGGCCTGCAAAGACACTGCGTTTCACAGGCCTTTGGAAGAGTTGTTCCCGGTAGGCTTTAAGAGCAGTGTGCAGAGCGAGTTGTTTCTTAGCTTCCCAAAGAGCTGGAAGCAAGATGCTGTGGGGCCCAACTCGCCCTTTGGAAAGAAGCCTGCACGCTGTGCCTTTCAGATCTAGGGCAAAATAGCAAACCAGAGCAGACGTTCTACTTCAGCCAGATCAGGCCTGCAAAGAAACTGCGTTTCACAGGCCATTGGAAGAGATGTTCCGGGTAGGCTGTAACAGCACTGTGCAGAGCGAGATGTTTCTTAGCTTCCCAAACAGCTGGAAGCAAGATGCTGTGGGGCACAACTCACCCTTTGGAAAGAAGCCTGCACGTTGTGCCTTTCACCTGTAGGGCAACGTAGCACACCCAGAGCAGAAGTCCTACTTCAGCCAGATCAGGCCTGCAAAGAAACAGCGTTTCACAGGCCTTTGGAAGAGATGCTCTGGGTAGGCTGTAAGAGCACTGGGCAGAGAAAGCTGTTTCTTAGCTTCCCAACGAGCTGGAAGCAAGATGCTGTGGGGCAAACTCGCCCTTTGGAAAGAAGCCTGCACGTTGTGCCTTTCAGCTCTAGGGCAATGTAGCACACCCAGAGCAGAAGTCCTACTTCAGCCAGATCAGGCCTGCAAAGAAACTTCGTTTCACAGACCTTTGTAAGAGATGTTCCCGGTAGGCTTTAAGAGCACTGTGCAGAGCGAGTTGTTTCTTAGCTTCCCAAAGAGCTGGAAGCAAGATGCTGTGGGGCCCAACTCGCCCTTTGGAAAGAAGCCTGCACGTTGTGCCTTTCAGCTCTAGGGCAAAGTAGCACACCCAGAGCAGAAGTCCTACTTCAGCCAGATCAGGCCTGCAAAGAAACTGCGTTTCACAGGCCTTTGGAAGAGATGTTCCCGGTAGGCTGTAAGAGCACTGTGCAGAGCGAGTTGTTTCTTAGCTTCCCAAAGAGCTGGAAGCAAGATGCTGTGGGGCCCAACTCGCCCTTTGGAAAGAAGCCTGCACGTTGTGCCTTTCAGCTCTAGGGCAAAGTAGCACACCCAGAGCAGAAGTCCTACTTCAGCCAGATCAGGCCTGCAAAGAAACTGCGTTTCACAGGCCTTTGGAAGAGATGTTCCCGGTAGGCTGTAAGAGCACTGTGCAGAGCGAGTTGTTTCTTAGCTTCCCAAAGAGCTGGAAGCAAGATGCTGTGGGGCCCAACTCGCCCTTTGGAAAGAAGCCTGCACGTTGTGCCTTTCAGCTCTAGGGCAAAGTAGCACACCCAGAGCAGAAGTCCTACTTCAGCCAGATCAGGCCTGCAAAGAAACTGCGTTTCACAGGCCTTTGGAAGAGATGTTCCCGGTAGGCTGTAAGAGCACTGTGCAGAGCGAGTTGTTTCTTAGCTTCCCAAAGAGCTGGAAGCAAGATGCTGTGGGGCACAACTCGCCCTTTGGAAAGAAGCCTGCACGTTGTGCCTTTCAGCTCTAGGGCAAAGTAGCACACCCAGAGCAGAAGTCCTACTTCAGCCAGATCAGGCCTGCAAAGAAACTGCGTTTCACAGGCCTTTGGAAGTGTTGTTCCCGGTAGGCTGTAAGAGCAGTGTGCAGAGCGAGTTGTTTCTTAGCTTCCCAAAGAGCTGGAAGCAAGATGCTGTGGGGCACAACTCGCCCTTTGGAAAGAAGCATGCACGCTGTGCCTTTCAGATCTAGGGCAAAATAGCAAAACAGAGCAGAAGTCCTACTTTAGCCAGATCAGGCCTGCCAAGAAACTGCGTTTCACAGGCCATTGGAAGAGATGTTCCGGGTAGGCTGTAACAGCACTGTGCAGAGCGAGTTGTTTCTTAGCTTCCCAAACAGCTGGAAGCAAGATTCTGTGGGGCACAACTCACCCTTTGGAAAGAAGCATGCACGTTGTGCCTTTCACCTGTAGGGCAACGTAGCACACCCAGAGCAGAAGTCCTACTTCAGCCAGATCAGGCCTGCAAAGAAACAGCGTTTCACAGGCCTTTGGAAGAGATGTTCCCGGTAGGCTGTAAGAGCACTGTGCAGAGCGAGTTGTTTCTTAGCTTCCCAAAGAGCTGGAAGCAAGAAGCTGTGAGGCCCAACTCGCCCTTTGGAAAGAAGCCTGCACCTTGTGCCTTTCAGCTCTACGGCAACGTAGCACACCCAGAGCAGAAGTCCTACTTCAGCCAGATCAGGCCTGCAAACACACTGCGTTTCACAGGCCTTTGGAAGAGATGTTCCCGGTAGGCTGTAAGAGCACTGTGCAGAGCGCGTTGTTTCTTAGCTTCCCAAAGAGCTGGAAGCAAGATGCTGTGGGTCCCAACTCGCCCTTTGGAAAGAAGCCTGCACGTTGTGCCTTTCAGCTCTAGGGCAATGTAGCACTCCCAGAGCAGAAGTCCTACTTCAGCCAGATCAGGCCTGCAAACACACTGCGTTTCACAGGCCTTTGGAAGAGATGTTCCCGGTAGGCTGTAAGAGCACTGTGCAGAGCGAGTTGTTTCTTAGCTTCCCAAAGAGCTGGAAGCAAGAAGCTGTGAGGCCCAACTCGCCCTTTGGAAACAAGCCTGCACGTTGTGCCTTTCAGCTCTAGGGCAACGTAGCACACCCAGAGCAGAAGTCCTACTTCAGCCAGATCAGGCCTGCAAACACACTGCGTTTCACAGGCCTTTGGAAGAGATGTTCCCGGTAGGCTGTAAGAGCACTGTGCAGAGCGAGTTGTTTCTTAGCTTCCCAAAGAGCTGGAAGCAAGATGCTGTGGGTCCCAACTCGCCCTTTGGAAAGAAGCCTGCACGTTGTGCCTTTCAGCTCTAGGGCAATGTAGCACTCCCAGAGCAGAAGTCCTACTTCAGCCAGATCAGGCCTGCAAACACACTGCGTTTCACAGGCCTTTGGAAGAGATGTTCCCGGTAGGCTGTAAGAGCACTGTGCAGAGCGAGCTGTTTCTTAGCTTCCCAAAGAGCTGGAAGCAAGATGCTGTGGGGCCCAACTCGCCCTTTGGAAAGAAGCCTGAACGTTGTGCCTTTCAGCTCTAGGGCAATGTAGCACACCCAGAGCAGCAGTCCTACTTCAGCCAGATCAGGCCTGCAAAGACACTGCGTTTCACAGGCCTTTGGAAGAGATGTTCCCGGTAGGCTGTAAGAGCACTGTGTAGAGCGAGTTGTTTCTTAGCTTCCCAAAGAGCTGGAAGCAAGATGCTGTGGGGCCCAACTCGCCCGTTGGAAAGAAGCCTGCACGTTGTGCCTTTCAGCTCTAGGGCAATGTAGCACACCCAGAGCAGAAGTCCTACTTCAGCCAGATCAGGCCTGCAAAGACACTGCGTTTCACAGGCCTTTGGAAGAGTTGTTCCCGGTAGGCTTTAAGAGCAGTGTGCAGAGCGAGTTGTTTCTTAGCTTCCCAAAGAGCTGGAAGCAAGATGCTGTGGGGCCCAACTCGCCCTTTGGAAAGAAGCCTGCACGCTGTGCCTTTCAGATCTAGGGCAAAATAGCAAACCAGAGCAGACGTTCTACTTCAGCCAGATCAGGCCTGCAAAGAAACTGCGTTTCACAGGCCATTGGAAGAGATGTTCCGGGTAGGCTGTAACAGCACTGTGCAGAGCGAGATGTTTCTTAGCTTCCCAAACAGCTGGAAGCAAGATGCTGTGGGGCACAACTCACCCTTTGGAAAGAAGCCTGCACGTTGTGCCTTTCACCTGTAGGGCAACGTAGCACACCCAGAGCAGAAGTCCTACTTCAGCCAGATCAGGCCTGCAAAGAAACAGCGTTTCACAGGCCTTTGGAAGAGATGCTCTGGGTAGGCTGTAAGAGCACTGGGCAGAGAGAGCTGTTTCTTAGCTTCCCAACGAGCTGGAAGCAAGATGCTGTGGGGCAAACTCGCCCTTTGGAAAGAAGCCTGCACGTTGTGCCTTTCAGCTCTAGGGCAATGTAGCACACCCAGAGCAGAAGTCCTACTTCAGCCAGATCAGGCCTGCAAAGAAACTTCGTTTCACAGACCTTTGTAAGAGATGTTCCCGGTAGGCTTTAAGAGCACTGTGCAGAGCGAGTTGTTTCTTAGCTTCCCAAAGAGCTGGAAGCAAGATGCTGTGGGGCCCAACTCGCCCTTTGGAAAGAAGCCTGCACGTTGTGCCTTTCAGCTCTAGGGCAAAGTAGCACACCCAGAGCAGAAGTCCTACTTCAGCCAGATCAGGCCTGCAAAGAAACTGCGTTTCACAGGCCTTTGGAAGAGATGTTCCCGGTAGGCTGTAAGAGCACTGTGCAGAGCGAGTTGTTTCTTAGCTTCCCAAAGAGCTGGAAGCAAGATGCTGTGGGGCCCAACTCGCCCTTTGGAAAGAAGCCTGCACGTTGTGCCTTTCAGCTCTAGGGCAAAGTAGCACACCCAGAGCAGAAGTCCTACTTCAGCCAGATCAGGCCTGCAAAGAAACTGCGTTTCACAGGCCTTTGGAAGAGATGTTCCCGGTAGGCTGTAAGAGCACTGTGCAGAGCGAGTTGTTTCTTAGCTTCCCAAAGAGCTGGAAGCAAGATGCTGTGGGGCCCAACTCGCCCTTTGGAAAGAAGCCTGCACGTTGTGCCTTTCAGCTCTAGGGCAAAGTAGCACACCCAGAGCAGAAGTCCTACTTCAGCCAGATCAGGCCTGCAAAGAAACTGCGTTTCACAGGCCTTTGGAAGAGATGTTCCCGGTAGGCTGTAAGAGCACTGTGCAGAGCGAGTTGTTTCTTAGCTTCCCAAAGAGCTGGAAGCAAGATGCTGTGGGGCACAACTCGCCCTTTGGAAAGAAGCCTGCACGTTGTGCCTTTCAGCTCTAGGGCAAAGTAGCACACCCAGAGCAGAAGTCCTACTTCAGCCAGATCAGGCCTGCAAAGAAACTGCGTTTCACAGGCCTTTGGAAGTGTTGTTCCCGGTAGGCTGTAAGAGCAGTGTGCAGAGCGAGTTGTTTCTTAGCTTCCCAAAGAGCTGGAAGCAAGATGCTGTGGGGCACAACTCGCCCTTTGGAAAGAAGCCTGCACGCTGTGCCTTTCAGATCTAGGGCAAAATAGCAAAACAGAGCAGAAGTCCTACTTTAGCCAGATCAGGCCTGCCAAGAAACTGCGTTTCACAGGCCATTGGAAGAGATGTTCCGGGTAGGCTGTAACAGCACTGTGCAGAGCGAGTTGTTTCTTAGCTTCCCAAACAGCTGGAAGCAAGATTCTGTGGGGCACAACTCACCCTTTGGAAAGAAGCATGCACGTTGTGCCTTTCACCTGTAGGGCAACGTAGCACACCCAGAGCAGAAGTCCTACTTCAGCCAGATCAGGCCTGCAAAGAAACAGCGTTTCACAGGCCTTTGGAAGAGATGTTCCCGGTAGGCTGTAAGAGCACTGTGCAGAGCGAGTTGTTTCTTAGCTTCCCAAAGAGCTGGAAGCAAGAAGCTGTGAGGCCCAACTCGCCCTTTGGAAAGAAGCCTGCACCTTGTGCCTTTCAGCTCTACGGCAACGTAGCACACCCAGAGCAGAAGTCCTACTTCAGCCAGATCAGGCCTGCAAACACACTGCGTTTCACAGGCCTTTGGAAGAGATGTTCCCGGTAGGCTGTAAGAGCACTGTGCAGAGCGAGTTGTTTCTTAGCTTCCCAAAGAGCTGGAAGCAAGATGCTGTGGGGCCCAACTCGCCCTTTGGAAAGAAGCCTGCACGTTGTGCCTTTCAGCTCTAGGGCAATGTAGCACTCCCAGAGCAGAAGTCCTACTTCAGCCAGATCAGGCCTGCAAACACACTGCGTTTCACAGGCCTTTGGAAGAGATGTTCCCGGTAGGCTGTAAGAGCACTGTGCAGAGCGAGTTGTTTCTTAGCTTCCCAAAGAGCTGGAAGCAAGATGCTGTGGGTCCCAACTCGCCCTTTGGAAAGAAGCCTGCACGTTGTGCCTTTCAGCTCTAGGGCAATGTAGCACTCCCAGAGCAGAAGTCCTACTTCAGCCAGATCAGGCCTGCAAACACACTGCGTTTCACAGGTCTTTGGAAGAGATGTTCCCGGTAGGCTGTAAGAGCACTGTGCAGAGCGAGCTGTTTCTTAGCTTCCCAAAGAGCTGGAAGCAAGATGCTGTGGGGCCCAACTCGCCCTTTGGAAAGAAGCCTGAACGTTGTGCCTTTCAGCTCTAGGGCAATGTAGCACACCCAGAGCAGCAGTCCTACTTCAGCCAGATCAGGCCTGCAAAGACACTGCGTTTCACAGGCCTTTGGAAGAGATGTTCCCGGTAGGCTGTAAGAGCACTGTGTAGAGCGAGTTGTTTCTTAGCTTCCCAAAGAGCTGGAAGCAAGATGCTGTGGGGCCCAACTCGCCCGTTGGAAAGAAGCCTGCACGTTGTGCCTTTCAGCTCTAGGGCAATGTAGCACACCCAGAGCAGAAGTCCTACTTCAGCCAGATCAGGCCTGCAAAGACACTGCGTTTCACAGGCCTTTGGAAGAGTTGTTCCCGGTAGGCTTTAAGAGCAGTGTGCAGAGCGAGTTGTTTCTTAGCTTCCCAAAGAGCTGGAAGCAAGATGCTGTGGGGCCCAACTCGCCCTTTGGAAAGAAGCCTGCACGCTGTGCCTTTCAGATCTAGGGCAAAATAGCAAACCAGAGCAGACGTTCTACTTCAGCCAGATCAGGCCTGCAAAGAAACTGCGTTTCACAGGCCATTGGAAGAGATGTTCCGGGTAGGCTGTAACAGCACTGTGCAGAGCGAGATGTTTCTTAGCTTCCCAAACAGCTGGAAGCAAGATGCTGTGGGGCACAACTCACCCTTTGGAAAGAAGCCTGCACGTTGTGCCTTTCACCTGTAGGGCAACGTAGCACACCCAGAGCAGAAGTCCTACTTCAGCCAGATCAGGCCTGCAAAGAAACAGCGTTTCACAGGCCTTTGGAAGAGATGCTCTGGGTAGGCTGTAAGAGCACTGGGCAGAGAGAGCTGTTTCTTAGCTTCCCAACGAGCTGGAAGCAAGATGCTGTGGGGCAAACTCGGCCTTTGGAAAGAAGCCTGCACGTTGTGCCTTTCAGCTCTAGGGCAATGTAGCACACCCAGAGCAGAAGTCCTACTTCAGCCAGATCAGGCCTGCAAAGAAACTTCGTTTCACAGACCTTTGTAAGAGATGTTCCCGGTAGGCTTTAAGAGCACTGTGCAGAGCGAGTTGTTTCTTAGCTTCCCAAAGAGCTGGAAGCAAGATGCTGTGGGGCCCAACTCGCCCTTTGGAAAGAAGCCTTCACGTTGTGCCTTTCAGCTCTAGGGCAAAGTAGCACACCCAGAGCAGAAGTCCTACTTCAGCCAGATCAGGCCTGCAAACACACTGCGTTTCACAGGCCTTTGGAAGAGATGTTCCCGGTAGGCTGTAAGAGCACTGTGCAGAGCGAGTTGTTTCTTAGCTTCCCAAAGAGCTGGAAGCAAGATGCTGTGGGGCCCAACTCGCCCTTTGGAAAGAAGCCTGCACGTTGTGCCTTTCAGCTCTAGGGCAAAGTAGCACACCCAGAGCAGAAGTCCTACTTCAGCCAGATCAGGCCTGCAAAGAAACTGCGTTTCACAGGCCTTTGGAAGAGATGTTCCCGGTAGGCTGTAAGAGCACTGTGCAGAGCGAGTTGTTTCTTAGCTTCCCAAAGAGCTGGAAGCAAGATGCTGTGGGGCCCAACTCGCCCTTTGGAAAGAAGCCTTCACGTTGTGCCTTTCAGCTCTAGGGCAAAGTAGCACACCCAGAGCAGAAGTCCTACTTCAGCCAGATCAGGCCTGCAAAGAAACTGCGTTTCACAGGCCTTTGGAAGAGATGTTCCCGGTAGGCTGTAAGAGCACTGTGCAGAGCGAGTTGTTTCTTAGCTTCCCAAAGAGCTGGAAGCAAGATGCTGTGGGGCCCAACTCGCCCTTTGGAAAGAAGCCTGCACGTTGTGCCTTTCAGCTCTAGGGCAAAGTAGCACACCCAGAGCAGAAGTCCTACTTCAGCCAGATCAGGCCTGCAAAGAAACTGCGTTTCACAGGCCTTTGGAAGAGATGTTCCCGGTAGGCTGTAAGAGCACTGTGCAGAGCGAGTTGTTTCTTAGCTTCCCAAAGAGCTGGAAGCAAGATGCTGTGGGGCCCAACTCGCCCTTTGGAAAGAAGCCTGCACGTTGTGCCTTTCATCTCTAGGGCAATGTAGCACACCAGGAGCAGAAGTCCTACTTCAGCCAGATCAGGCCTGCAAAGAAACTGCGTTTCACAGGCCTTTGGAAGAGATGTTCCGGGTAGGCTGTAAGAGCACTGGGCAGAGATAGCTGTTTCTTAGCTTCCCAACGAGCTGGAGGCAAGATGCTGTGGGGCAAACTCGCCCTTTGGAAAGAAGCCTGCACGTTGTGCCTTTCAGCTCTAGGGCAATGTAGCACACCCAGAGCAGAAGTCCTACTTCAGCCAGATCAGGCCTGCAAACACACTGCGTTTCACAGGCCTTTGGAAGAAATGTTCCCTGTAGGCTGTAAGAGCACTGAGCAGAGCGAGTTGTTTCTTAGCTTCCCAAAGAGCTGGAAGCAAGATGCTCTGGGGCCCAACTCGCCCTTTGGAAAGAAGCCTGCATGTTGTGCCTTTCAGCTCTAGGGCAATGTAGCACACCCAGAGCAGAAGTCCTACTTCAGCCAGATCAGGCCTGCAAAGACACTGCGTTTCACAGGCCTTTGGAAGTGTTGTTCCCGGTAGGCTGTAAGAGCAGTGTGCAGAGCGAGTTGTTTCTTAGCTTCCCAAAGAGCTGGAAGCAAGATGCTGTGGGGCACAACTCGCCCTTTGGAAAGAAGCCTGCACGCTGTGCCTTTCAGATCTAGGGCAAAATAGCAAAACAGAGCAGAAGTCCTACTTTAGCCAGATCAGGCCTGCCAAGAAACTGCGTTTCACAGGCCATTGGAAGAGATGTTCCGGGTAGGCTGTAACAGCACTGTGCAGAGCGAGTTGTTTCTTAGCTTCCCAAACAGCTGGAAGCAAGATTCTGTGGGGCACAACTCACCCTTTGGAAAGAAGCATGCACGTTGTGCCTTTCACCTGTAGGGCAACGTAGCACACCCAGAGCAGAAGTCCTACTTCAGCCAGATCAGGCCTGCAAAGAAACAGCGTTTCACAGGCCTTTGGAAGAGATGTTCCCGGTAGGCTGTAAGAGCACTGTGCAGAGCGAGTTGTTTCTTAGCTTCCCAAAGAGCTGGAAGCAAGATGCTGTGGGGCCCAACTCGCCCTTTGGAAAGAAGCCTGCACGTTGTGCCTTTCAGCTCTAGGGCAAAGTAGCACACCCAGAGCCGAAGTCCTACTTCAGCCAGAGCAGGCCTGCAAAGAAACAGCGTTTCACAGGCCTTTGGAAGAGATGTTCCCTGTAGGCTGTAAGAGCACTGAGCAGAGCGAGTTGTTTCTTAGCTTCCCAAAGAGCTGGAAGAAAGATGCTGTGGGGTCCAACTCGCCCTTTGGAAAGAAGCCTGCACGTTGTGCCTTTCAGCTGTAGGGCAATGTAGCACACCCAGAGCAGAAGTCCTACTTCAGCCAGATCAGGCCTGCAAAGACACTGCGTTTCAGAGGCCTTTGGAAGAGATGTTCCCGGTAGGCTGTAAGAGCACTGGGCAGAGAGAGCTGTTTCTTAGCTTCCCAACGAGCTGGAAGCAAGATGCTGTGGGGCAAACTCGCCCTTTGGAAAGAAGCCTGCACGTTGTGCCTTTCAGCTCTAGGGCAATGTAGCACACCCAGAGCAGAAGTCCTAATTCAGCCAGCTCAGGCCTGCAAAGAAACTGCATTTCACAGGCCTTTGGAAGAGATGTTCCCAGTAGGCTGTAAGAGCACTGTGCAGAGCGAGTTGTTTCTTAGCTTCCCAAAGAGCTGGAAGCAAGATGCTGTGGGGCCCAACTCGCCCGTTGGAAAGAAGCCTGCACGTTGTGCCTTTCAGCTCTAGGGCAATGTAGCACACCCAGAGCAGAAGTCCTACTTCAGCCAGATCAGGCCTGCAAAGACACTGCGTTTCACAGGCCTTTGGAAGAGTTGTTCCCGGTAGGCTTTAAGAGCAGTGTGCAGAGCGAGTTGTTTCTTAGCTTCCCAAAGAGCTGGAAGCAAGATGCTGTGGGGCCCAACTCGCCCTTTGGAAAGAAGCCTGCACGCTGTGCCTTTCAGATCTAGGGCAAAATAGCAAACCAGAGCAGACGTTCTACTTCAGCCAGATCAGGCCTGCAAAGAAACTGCGTTTCACAGGCCATTGGAAGAGATGTTCCGGGTAGGCTGTAACAGCACTGTGCAGAGCGAGATGTTTCTTAGCTTCCCAAACAGCTGGAAGCAAGATGCTGTGGGGCACAACTCACCCTTTGGAAAGAAGCCTGCACGTTGTGCCTTTCACCTGTAGGGCAACGTAGCACACCCAGAGCAGAAGTCCTACTTCAGCCAGATCAGGCCTGCAAAGAAACAGCGTTTCACAGGCCTTTGGAAGAGATGCTCTGGGTAGGCTGTAAGAGCACTGGGCAGAGAGAGCTGTTTCTTAGCTTCCCAACGAGCTGGAAGCAAGATGCTGTGGGGCAAACTCGCCCTTTGGAAAGAAGCCTGCACGTTGTGCCTTTCAGCTCTAGGGCAATGTAGCACACCCAGAGCAGAAGTCCTACTTCAGCCAGATCAGGCCTGCAAAGAAACTTCGTTTCACAGACCTTTGTAAGAGATGTTCCCGGTAGGCTTTAAGAGCACTGTGCAGAGCGAGTTGTTTCTTAGCTTCCCAAAGAGCTGGAAGCAAGATGCTGTGGGGCCCAACTCGCCCTTTGGAAAGAAGCCTGCACGTTGTGCCTTTCAGCTCTAGGGCAAAGTAGCACACCCAGAGCAGAAGTCCTACTTCAGCCAGATCAGGCCTGCAAAGAAACTGCGTTTCACAGGCCTTTGGAAGAGATGTTCCCGGTAGGCTGTAAGAGCACTGTGCAGAGCGAGTTGTTTCTTAGCTTCCCAAAGAGCTGGAAGCAAGATGCTGTGGGGCCCAACTCGCCCTTTGGAAAGAAGCCTGCACGTTGTGCCTTTCAGCTCTAGGGCAAAGTAGCACACCCAGAGCAGAAGTCCTACTTCAGCCAGATCAGGCCTGCAAAGAAACTGCGTTTCACAGGCCTTTGGAAGAGATGTTCCCGGTAGGCTGTAAGAGCACTGTGCAGAGCGAGTTGTTTCTTAGCTTCCCAAAGAGCTGGAAGCAAGATGCTGTGGGGCCCAACTCGCCCTTTGGAAAGAAGCCTGCACGTTGTGCCTTTCAGCTCTAGGGCAAAGTAGCACACCCAGAGCAGAAGTCCTACTTCAGCCAGATCAGGCCTGCAAAGAAACTGCGTTTCACAGGCCTTTGGAAGAGATGTTCCCGGTAGGCTGTAAGAGCACTGTGCAGAGCGAGTTGTTTCTTAGCTTCCCAAAGAGCTGGAAGCAAGATGCTGTGGGGCCCAACTCGCCCTTTGGAAAGAAGCCTGCACGTTGTGCCTTTCAGCTCTAGGGCAAAGTAGCACACCCAGAGCAGAAGTCCTACTTCAGCCAGATCAGGCCTGCAAAGAAACTGCGTTTCACAGGCCTTTGGAAGAGATGTTCCCGGGAGGCTGTAAGAGCACTGTGCAGAGCGAGTTGTTTCTTAGCTTCCCAAAGAGCTGGAAGCAAGATGCTGTGGGGCCCAACTCGCCCTTTGGAAAGAAGCCTGCACGTTGTGCCTTTCATCTCTAGGGCAATGTAGCACACCAGGAGCAGAAGTCCTACTTCAGCCAGATCAGGCCTGCAAAGAAACTGCGTTTCACAGGCCTTTGGAAGAGATGTTCCGGGTAGGCTGTAAGAGCACTGGGCAGAGATAGCTGTTTCTTAGCTTCCCAACGAGCTGGAGGCAAGATGCTGTGGGGCAAACTCGCCCTTTGGAAAGAAGCCTGCACGTTGTGCCTTTCAGCTCTAGGGCAATGTAGCACACCCAGAGCAGAAGTCCTACTTCAGCCAGATCAGGCCTGCAAACACACTGCGTTTCACAGGCCTTTGGAAGAAATGTTCCCTGTAGGCTGTAAGAGCACTGAGCAGAGCGAGTTGTTTCTTAGCTTCCCAAAGAGCTGGAAGCAAGATGCTCTGGGGCCCAACTCGCCCTTTGGAAAGAAGCCTGCATGTTGTGCCTTTCAGCTCTAGGGCAATGTAGCACACCCAGAGCAGAAGTCCTACTTCAGCCAGATCAGGCCTGCAAAGACACTGCGTTTCACAGGCCTTTGGAAGTGTTGTTCCCGGTAGGCTGTAAGAGCAGTGTGCAGAGCGAGTTGTTTCTTAGCTTCCCAAAGAGCTGGAAGCAAGATGCTGTGGGGCACAACTCGCCCTTTGGAAAGAAGCCTGCACGCTGTGCCTTTCAGATCTAGGGCAAAATAGCAAAACAGAGCAGAAGTCCTACTTTAGCCAGATCAGGCCTGCCAAGAAACTGCGTTTCACAGGCCATTGGAAGAGATGTTCCGGGTAGGCTGTAACAGCACTGTGCAGAGCGAGTTGTTTCTTAGCTTCCCAAACAGCTGGAAGCAAGATTCTGTGGGGCACAACTCACCCTTTGGAAAGAAGCATGCACGTTGTGCCTTTCACCTGTAGGGCAACGTAGCACACCCAGAGCAGAAGTCCTACTTCAGCCAGATCAGGCCTGCAAAGAAACAGCGTTTCACAGGCCTTTGGAAGAGATGTTCCCGGTAGGCTGTAAGAGCACTGTGCAGAGCGAGTTGTTTCTTAGCTTCCCAAAGAGCTGGAAGCAAGAAGCTGTGAGGCCCAACTCGCCCTTTGGAAAGAAGCCTGCACCTTGTGCCTTTCAGCTCTACGGCAACGTAGCACACCCAGAGCAGAAGTCCTACTTCAGCCAGATCAGGCCTGCAAACACACTGCGTTTCACAGGCCTTTGGAAGAGATGTTCCCGGTAGGCTGTAAGAGCACTGTGCAGAGCGAGTTGTTTCTTAGCTTCCCAAAGAGCTGGAAGCAAGATGCTGTGGGTCCCAACTCGCCCTTTGGAAAGAAGCCTGCACGTTGTGCCTTTCAGCTCTAGGGCAATGTAGCACACCCAGAGCAGAAGTCCTACTTCAGCCAGATCAGGCCTGCAAACACACTGCGTTTCACAGGCCTTTGGAAGAGATGTTCCCGGTAGGCTGTAAGAGCACTGTGCAGAGCGAGCTGTTTCTTAGCTTCCCAAAGAGCTGGAAGCAAGATGCTCTGGGGCCCAACTCGCCCTTTGGAAAGAAGCCTGCACGTTGTGCCTTTCAGCTCTAGGGCAATGTAGCACACCCAGAGCAGAAGTCCTACTTCAGCCAGATCAGGCCTGCAAAGACACTGCGTTTCACAGGCCTTTGGAAGAGTTGTTCCCGGTAGGCTGTAAGAGCAGTGTGCAGAGCGAGTTGTTTCTTAGCTTCCCAAAGAGCTGGAAGCAAGATGCTGTGGGGCACAACTCGCCCTTTGGAAAGAAGCCTGCACGCTGTGCCTTTCAGATCTAGGGCAAAATAGCAAAACAGAGCAGAAGTCCTACTTTAGCCAGATCAGGCCTGCCAAGAAACTGCGTTTCACAGGCCATTGGAAGAGATGTTCCGGGTAGGCTGTAACAGCACTGTGCAGAGCGAGTTGTTTCTTAGCTTCCCAAACAGCTGGAAGCAAGATTCTGTGGGGCACAACTCACCCTTTGGAAAGAAGCATGCACGTTGTGCCTTTCACCTGTAGGGCAACGTAGCACACCCAGAGCAGAAGTCCTACTTCAGCCAGATCAGGCCTGCAAAGAAACAGCGTTTCACAGGCCTTTGGAAGAGATGTTCCCGGTAGGCTGTAAGAGCACTGTGCAGAGCGAGTTGTTTCTTAGCTTCCCAAAGAGCTGGAAGCAAGATGCTGTGGGGCCCAACTCGCCCTTTGGAAAGAAGCCTGCACGTTGTGCCTTTCAGCTCTAGGGCAAAGGAGCACACCCAGAGCCGAAGTCCTACTTCAGCCAGAGCAGGCCTGCAAAGAAACAGCGTTTCACAGGCCTTTGGAAGAGATGTTCCCTGTAGGCTGTAAGAGCACTGAGCAGAGCGAGTTGTTTCTTAGCTTCCCAAAGAGCTGGAAGAAAGATGCTGTGGGGTCCAACTCGCCCTTTGGAAAGAAGCCTGCACGTTGTGCCTTTCAGCTGTAGGGCAATGTAGCACACCCAGAGCAGAAGTCCTACTTCAGCCAGATCAGGCCTGCAAAGACACTGCGTTTCAGAGGCCTTTGGAAGAGATGTTCCCGGTAGGCTGTAAGAGCACTGGGCAGAGAGAGCTGTTTCTTAGCTTCCCAACGAGCTGGAAGCAAGATGCTGTGGGGCAAACTCGCCCTTTGGAAAGAAGCCTGCACGTTGTGCCTTTCAGCTCTAGGGCAATGTAGCACACCCAGAGCAGAAGTCCTAATTCAGCCAGCTCAGGCCTGCAAAGAAACTGCATTTCACAGGCCTTTGGAAGAGATGTTCCCAGTAGGCTGTAAGAGCACTGTGCAGAGCGAGTTGTTTCTTAGCTTCCCAAAGAGCTGGAAGCAAGATGCTATGGGGCCCAACTCGCCCTTTGGAAAGAAGCCTGCACGTTTGCCTTTCAGCTGTAGGGCAATGTAGCACACCCAGAGCAGAAGTCCTACTTCACCCAGATCAGGCCTGCAAAGACACTGCGTCTCAGAGGCCTTTGGAAGAGATGTTCCCGGTAGGCTGTAAGAGCACTGAGCAGAGCAAGTTGTTTCTTAGCTTCCCAAAGAGCTGGAAGCAAGATGCTGTGGGGCCCAACTCGCCCTTTGGAAAGAAGCCTGCACGTTGTGCCTTTCAGCTCTAGGGCAATGTAGCACACCCAGAGCAGAAGTCCTAATTCAGCCAGCTCAGGCCTGCAAAGACACTGCGTTTCACAGGCCTTTGGAAGAGATGTTCCGGGTAGGCTGTAAGAGCACTGTGCAGAGCGAGTTGTTTCTTAGCTTCCCAAAGAGCTGGAAGCAAGAAGCTGTGAGGCCCAACTCGCCCTTTGGAAACAAGCCTGCACGTTGTGCCTTGCAGCTCTAGGGCAACGTAGCACACCCAGAGCAGAAGTCCTACTTCAGCCAGATCAGGCCTGCAAACACACTGCGTTTCACAGGCCTTTGGAAGAGATGTTCCCGGTAGGCTGTAAGAGCACTGTGCAGAGCGAGTTGTTTCTTAGCTTTCCAAAGAGCTGGAAGCAAGATGCTGTGGGTCCCAACTCGCCCTTTGGAAAGAAGCCTGCACGTTGTGCCTTTCAGCTCTAGGGCAATGTAGCACACCCAGAGCAGAAGTCCTACTTCAGCCAGATCAGACCTGCAAACACACTGCGTTTCACAGGCCTTTGGAAGAGATGTTCCCGGTAGGCTGTAAGAGCACTGTGCAGAGCGAGCTGTTTCTTAGCTTCCCAAAGAGCTGGAAGCAAGATGCTCTGGGGCCCAACTCGCCCTTTGGAAAGAAGCCGGCACGTTGTGCCTTTCAGCTCTAGGGCAATGTAGCACACCCAGAGCAGAAGTCCTACTTCAGCCAGATCAGGCCTGCAAAGACAGTGCGTTTCACAGGCCTTTGGAAGAGTTGTTCCCGGTAGGCTAAAAGAGCAGTGTGCAGAGCGAGTTGTTTCTTAGCTTCCCAAAGAGCTGGAAGCAAGATGCTGTGGGGCACAACTCGCCCTTTGGAAAGAAGCCTGCACGCTGTGCCTTTCAGATCTAGGGCAAAATAGCAAACCAGAGCAGAAGTCCTACTTTAGCCAGATCAGGCCTGCCAAGAAACTGCGTTTCACAGGCCATTGGAAGAGATGTTCCGGGTAGGCTGTAACAGCACTGTGCAGAGCGAGTTGTTTCTTAGCTTCCCAAACAGCTGGAAGCAAGATTCTGTGGGGCACAACTCACCTTTGGAAAGAAGCATGCACGTTGTGCCTTTCACCTGTAGGGCAACGTAGCACACCCAGAGCAGAAGTCCTACTTCAGCCAGATCAGGCCTGCAAAGAAACAGCGTTTCACAGGCCTTTGGAAGAGATGTTCCCGGTAGGCTGTAAGAGCACTGTGCAGAGCGAGTTGTTTCTTAGCTTCCCAAAGAGCTGGAAGCAAGAATCTGTGAGGCCCAACTCGCCCTTTGGAAACAAGCCTGCACGTTGTGCCTTTCAGCTCTAGGGCAACGTAGCACACCCAGAGCAGAAGTCCTACTTCAGCCAGATCAGGCCTGCAAACACACTGCGTTTCACAGGCCTTTGGAAGAGATGTTCCCGGTAGGCTGTAAGAGCACTGTGCAGAGCGAGTTGTTTCTTAGCTTCCCAAAGAGCTGGAAGCAAGATGCTGTGGGGCCCAACTCGCCCTTTGGAAAGAAGCCTGCACGTTGTGCCTTTCAGCTCTAGGGCAATGTAGCACTCCCAGAGCAGAAGTCCTACTTCAGCCAGATCAGGCCTGCAAACACACTGCGTTTCACAGGCCTTTGGAAGAGATGTTCCCGGTAGGCTGTAAGAGCACTGTGCAGAGCGAGTTGTTTCTTAGCTTCCCAAAGAGCTGGAAGCAAGATGCTGTGGGGCCCAACTCGCCCTTTGGAAAGAAGCCTGAACGTTGTGCCTTTCAGCTCTAGGGCAATGTAGCACACCCAGAGCAGCAGTCCTACTTCAGCCAGATCAGGCCTGCAAAGACACTGCGTTTCACAGGCCTTTGGAAGAGATGTTCCCGGTAGGCTGTAAGAGCACTGTGTAGAGCGAGTTGTTTCTTAGCTTCCCAAAGAGCTGGAAGCAAGATGCTGTGGGGCCCAACTCGCCCGTTGGAAAGAAGCCTGCACGTTGTGCCTTTCAGCTCTAGGGCAATGTAGCACACCCAG
The DNA here is from genome assembly GCF_037783145.1 of Equus przewalskii. Lineage (NCBI taxonomy): Eukaryota > Metazoa > Chordata > Mammalia > Perissodactyla > Equidae > Equus > Equus przewalskii. The sequence goes on from NW_027228348.1 coordinate 135,624, forward strand.
AGCAGAAGTCCTACTTCAGCCAGATCAGGCCTGCAAAGACACTGCGTTTCACAGGCCTTTGGAAGAGTTGTTCCCGGTAGGCTTTAAGAGCAGTGTGCAGAGCGAGTTGTTTCTTAGCTTCCCAAAGAGCTGGAAGCAAGATGCTGTGGGGCCCAACTCGCCCTTTGGAAAGAAGCCTGCACGCTGTGCCTTTCAGATCTAGGGCAAAATAGCAAACCAGAGCAGACGTTCTACTTCAGCCAGATCAGGCCTGCAAAGAAACTGCGTTTCACAGGCCATTGGAAGAGATGTTCCGGGTAGGCTGTAACAGCACTGTGCAGAGCGAGATGTTTCTTAGCTTCCCAAACAGCTGGAAGCAAGATGCTGTGGGGCACACCTCACCCTTTGGAAAGAAGCCTGCACGTTGTGCCTTTCACCTGTAGGACAACGTAGCACACCCAGAGCAGAAGTCCTACTTCAGCCAGATCAGGCCTGCAAAGAAACAGCGTTTCACAGGCCTTTGGAAGAGATGCTCTGGGTAGGCTGTAAGAGCACTGGGCAGAGAGAGCTGTTTCTTAGCTTCCCAACGAGCTGGAAGCAAGATGCTGTGGGGCAAACTCGCCCTTTGGAAAGAAGCCTGCACGTTGTGCCTTTCAGCTCTAGGGCAATGTAGCACACCCAGAGCAGAAGTCCTACTTCAGCCAGATCAGGCCTGCAAAGAAACTTCGTTTCACAGACCTTTGTAAGAGATGTTCCCGGTAGGCTTTAAGAGCACTGTGCAGAGCGAGTTGTTTCTTAGCTTCCCAAAGAGCTGGAAGCAAGATGCTGTGGGGCCCAACTCGCCCTTTGGAAAGAAGCCTTCACGTTGTGCCTTTCAGCTCTAGGGCAAAGTAGCACACCCAGAGCAGAAGTCCTACTTCAGCCAGATCAGGCCTGCAAAGAAACTGCGTTTCACAGGCCTTTGGAAGAGATGTTCCCGGTAGGCTGTAAGAGCACTGTGCAGAGCGAGTTGTTTCTTAGCTTCCCAAAGAGCTGGAAGCAAGATGCTGTGGGGCCCAACTCGCCCTTTGGAAAGAAGCCTGCACGTTGTGCCTTTCAGCTCTAGGGCAAAGTGGCACACCCAGAGCAGAAGTTCTACTTCAGCCAGATCAGGCCTGCAAAGAAACTGCGTTTCACAGGCCTTTGGAAGAGATGTTCCCGGTAGGCTGTAAGAGCACTGTGCAGAGCGAGTTGTTTCTTAGCTTCCCAAAGAGCTGGAAGCAAGATGCTGTGGGGCCCAACTCGCCCTTTGGAAAGAAGCCTGCACGTTGTGCCTTTCAGCTCTAGGGCAAAGTAGCACACCCAGAGCAGAAGTCCTACTTCAGCCAGATCAGGCCTGCAAAGAAACTGCGTTTCACAGGCCTTTGGAAGAGATGTTCCCGGTAGGCTGTAAGATCACTGTGCAGAGCGAGTTGTTTCTTAGCTTCCCAAAGAGCTGGAAGCAAGATGCTGTGGGGCCCAACTCGCCCTTTGGAAAGAAGCCTGCACGTTGTGCCTTTCAGCTCTAGGGCAAAGTAGCACACCCAGAGCAGAAGTCCTACTTCAGCCAGATCAGGCCTGCAAAGAAACTGCGTTTCACAGGCCTTTGGAAGAGATGTTCCCGGTAGGCTGTAAGAGCACTGTGCAGAGCGAGTTGTTTCTTGGCTTCCCAAAGAGCTGGAAGCAAGATGCTGTGGGGCCCAACTCGCCCTTTGGAAAGAAGCCTGCACGTTGTGCCTTTCAGCTCTAGGGCAATGTAGCACACCAGGAGCAGAAGTCCTACTTCAGCCAGATCAGGCCTGCAAAGAAACTGCGTTTCACAGGCCTTTGGAAGAGATGTTCCGGGTAGGCTGTAAGAGCACTGGGCAGAGATAGCTGTTTCTTAGCTTCCCAACGAGCTGGAGGCAAGATGCTGTGGGGCAAACTCGCCCTTTGGAAAGAAGCCTGCACGTTGTGCCTTTCAGCTCTAGGGCAATGTAGCACACCCAGAGCAGAAGTCCTACTTCAGCCAGATCAGGCCTGCAAACACACTGCGTTTCACAGGCCTTTGGAAGAAATGTTCCCTGTAGGCTGTAAGAGCACTGAGCAGAGCGAGTTGTTTCTTAGCTTCCCAAAGAGCTGGAAGCAAGATGCTGTGGGGCCCAACTCGCCCTTTGGAAAGAAGCCTGCACGTTGTGCCTTTCAGCTGTAGGGCAATGTAGCACACCCAGAGCAGAAGTCCTACTTCAGCCAGATCAGGCCTGCAAAGACATTGCGTTTCACAGGCCTTTGGAAGAGATGTTCCCGGTAGGCTGTAAGAGCAGTGTGCAGAGCGAGTTGTTTCTTAGCTTCCCAAAGAGCTGGAAGCAAGATGCTGTGGGGCCCAACTCGCCCTTTGGAAAGAAGCCTGTACGTTGTGACTTTCAGATCTAGGGCAAAATAGCAAAACAGAGCAGAAGGCCTACTTTAGCCAGATCAGGTCTGCAAAGAAACTGCGTTTCACAGGCCATTGGAAGAGATGTTCCGGGTAGGCTGTAACAGCACTGTGCAGAGCGAGTTGTTTCTTAGCTTCCCAAAGCTGGAAGCAAGATGCTGTGGGGCCCAACTCGCCCTTTTGAAAGAAGCCTGCACGTTGTGCCTTTCAGCTGTAGGGCAATTTAGCACACCCAGAGCAGAAGTCCTACTTCACCCAGATCAGGCCTGCAAAGACACTGCGTTTCACAGGCCTTTGGAAGAGATGTTCCCGGTAGGCTGTAAGAGCACTGAGCAGAGCAAGTTGTTTCTTAGCTTCCCAAAGAGCTGGAAGCAAGATGCTGTGGGGCCCAACTCGCCCTTTGGAAAGAAGCCTGCACATTGTGCCTTTCAGCTCTAGGGCAATGTAGCACACCCAGAGCAGAACTCCTACTTCAGCCAGATCAGGCCTGCAAAGACACTGCGTTTCAAGGGCCTTTGGAAGAGATGTTCCCGGTAGGCTGTAAGAGCACTGTGCAGAGCGAGTTGTTTCTTCGCTTGCCAAAGAGCTGGAAGCAAGATGCTGTGGGGCCCAACTCGCCCTTTGAAAAGAAGCCTGCACGTTGTGCCTTTCAGCTCTAGGGCAATGTAGCACACCCAGAGCAGAAGTCCTACTTCAGCCAGATCAGGCCTGCAAACACACTGCGTTTCACAGGCCTTTGGAATAGATGTTCCCGGAAGGTTGTAAGAGCACTGTGCAGAGCGAGTTCTTTCTTAGCTTCCCAAAGAGCTGGAAGCAAGATGCTGTGGGGCCCAACTCGCCCCTTGGAAAGAAGCCTGCACGTTGTGCCTTTCAGCTCTAGGGCAATGTAGCACACCCAGAGCAGAAGTCCTACCTCAGCCAGATCAGGCCTGCAAAGAAACTGCGTTTCACAGGCCTTTGGAAGAGATGTTCCCGGTAGGTTGTAAGAGCACTGTGCAGAGGAAGTTGTTTCTTAGCTTCCCAAGGAGCTGGAAGCAAGAGGCTGTGGGGCCCAACTCGCCCTTTGGAAAGAAGCCTGCACGTTGTGCCTTTCAGCTCTAGGGCAAAGTAGCACACCAGGAGCAGAAGTCCTACTTCAGCCAGATCAGGCCTGCAAAGAAACTGCGTTTCACAGGCCTTTGGATGAGATGTTCCGGGTAGGCTGTAAGAGCACTGGGCAGAGTGAGCTGTTTCTTAGCTTCCCAAAGAGCTGGAGGCAAGATGCTGTGGGGCAAACTCGCCCTTTGGAAAGCAGCCTGCACGTTGTGCCTTTCAGCTCTAGGGCACTGTAGCACACCCAGAGCAGAAGTCCTACTTCAGCCAGATCAGGCCTGCAAACACACTGCATTTCACAGGCCTTTGGAAGAGATGTTCCCTGTAGGCTGTAAGAGCACTGAGCAGAGCGAGTTGTTTCTTAGCTTCGCAAAGAGCAGGAAGCAGGATGCTGTGGGGCCCAACTCGCCCTTTGGAAAGAAGCCTGCACGTTGTGCCTTTCAGCTGTAGGGCAATGTCGCACACCCAGAGCAGAAGTCCTACTTCAGCCAGATCAGGCCTGCAAAGACACTGCGTTTCACAGGCCTTTGGAAGAGATGTTCCCGGTAGGCTGTAAGAGCACTGTGCAGAGCGAGTTGTTTCTTAGCTTCCCAAAGAGCTGGAAGCAAGATGCTGTGGGGCCCAACTCGCCCTTTGGAAAGAAGCCTGCACGTTGGGCCTTTCAGATCTAGGGCAAAATAGCAAACCAGAGCAGAAGTCCTACTTTAGCCAGATCAGGCCTGCAAAGAAACTGCGTTTCACAGGCCATTGGAAGAGATGTTCCGTGTAGGCTGTAACAGCACTGTGCAGAGCGAGTTGTTTCTTCGCTTCCCAAAGCTGGAAGCAAGATGCTGTGGGGCCCAACTCACCCTTTTTAAAGAAGCCTGCACGTTGTGCCTTTCACCTGTAGGGCAATGTAGCACACCCAGAGCAGAAGTCCTACTTCAGCCAGATCAGGCCTGCAAAGACACTGCGTTTCAGAGGCCTTTGGAAGAGATGTTCCCGGTAGGCTGTAAGAGGACTGGGCAGAGAGAGCTCTTTCTTAGCTTCCCAACGAGCTGGAAGCAAGATGCTGTGGGGCAAACTCGCCCTTTGGAAAGAAGCCTGCACGTTGTGCCTTTCAGCTCTAGGGAAAAGTAGCACACCCAGAGCAGAAGTCCTACTTCAGCCAGATCAGGCCTGCAAAGAAACTGCGTTTCACAGGCCTTTGGAAGAGATGTTCCCGGTAGGCTGTAAGAGCACTGTGCAGAGCGAGTTGTTTCTTAGCTTCCCAAAGAGCTGGAAGCAAGATGCTGTGGGGCAAACTCGCCCTTTGGAAAGAAGCCTGCACGTTGTGCCTTTCAGCTCTAGGGCAATGTAGCACACCCAGAGCAGAAGTCCTACTTCAGCCAGATCAGGCCTGCAAAGAAACTGCGTTTCACAGGCCTTTGTCAGAGATGTTCCCGGTAGGCTTTAAGAGCACTGTGCAGAGCGAGTTGTTTCTTAGCTTCCCAAAGAGCTGGAAGCAAGATGATGTGGGGCCCAACTCGCCCTTTGGAAAGAAGCCTGCACGTTGTGCCTTTCAGCTCTAGGGCAAAGTAGCACACCCAGAGCAGAAGTCCTACTTCAGCCAGATCAGGCCTGCAAAGAAACTGCATTTCACAGGCCTTTGGAAGAGATGTTCCCAGTCGGCTGTAAGAGCACTGTGCAGAGCGAGTTGTTTCTTCGCTTCCCAAAGCTGGAAGCAAGATGCTGTGGGGCCCAACTCACCCTTTTTAAAGAAGCCTGCACGTTGTGCCTTTCACCTGTAGGGCAATGTAGCACACCCAGAGCAGAAGTCCTACTTCAGCCAGATCAGGCCTGCAAAGACACTGCGTTTCAGAGGCCTTTGGAAGAGATGTTCCCGGTAGGCTGTAAGAGCACTGGGCAGAGAGAGCTGTTTCTTAGCTTCCCAACGAGCTGGAAGCAAGATGCTGTGGGGCAAACTCGCCCTTTGGAAAGAAGACTGCACGTTGTGCCTTTCAGCTCTAGGGCAATGTAGCACACCCAGAGCAGAAGTCCTACTTCAGCCAGATCAGGCCTGCAAAGAAACTGCGTTTCACAGGCCTTTGTAAGAGATGTTCCCGGTAGGCTTTAAGAGCACTGTGCAGAGCGAGTTGTTTCTTAGCTTCCCAAAGAGCTGGAAGCAAGATGCTGTGGGGCCCAACTCGCCCTTTGGAAAGAAGCCTGCACGTTGTGCCTTTCAGCTCTAGGGCAAAGGAGCACACCCTGAGCAGAAGTCCTACTTCAGCCAGATCAGGCCTGCAAAGAAACTGCATTTCACAGGCCTTTGGAAGAGATGTTCCCAGTAGGCTGTAAGAGCACTGTGCAGAGCGAGTTGTTTCTTCGCTTCCCAAAGCTGGAAGCAAGATGCTGTGGGGCCCAACTCACCCTTTTTAAAGAAGCCTGCACGTTGTGCCTTTCAGCTCTAGGGCAATGTAGCACACCCAGAGCAGAAGTCCTACTTCAGCCAGATCAGGCCTGCAAACACACTGCGTTTCACAGGCCTTTGGAAGAGATGTTCCCGGTAGGCTGTAAGAGCACTGTGCAGAGCGAGCTGTTTCTTAGCTTCCCAAAGAGCTGGAAGCAAGATGCTCTGGGGCCCAACTCGCCCTTTGGAAAGAAGCCTGCACGTTGTGCCTTTCAGCTCTAGGGCAATGTAGCACACCCAGAGCAGAAGTCCTACTTCAGCCAGATCAGGCCTGCAAAGACACTGCGTTTCACAGGCCTTTGGAAGAGTTGTTCCCGGTAGGCTGTAAGAGCAGTGTGCAGAGCGAGTTGTTTCTTAGCTTCCCAAAGAGCTGGAAGCAAGATGCTGTGGGGCACAACTCGCCCTTTGGAAAGAAGCCTGCACGCTGTGCCTTTCAGATCTAGGGCAAAATAGCAAAACAGAGCAGAAGTCCTACTTTAGCCAGATCAGGCCTGCCAAGAAACTGCGTTTCACAGGCCATTGGAAGAGATGTTCCGGGTAGGCTGTAACAGCACTGTGCAGAGCGAGTTGTTTCTTAGCTTCCCAAACAGCTGGAAGCAAGATTCTGTGGGGCACAACTCACCCTTTGGACAGAAGCATGCACGTTGTGCCTTTCACCTGTAGGGCAACGTAGCACACCCAGAGCAGAAGTCCTACTTCAGCCAGATCAGGCCTGCAAAGAAACAGCGTTTCACAGGCCTTTGGAAGAGATGTTCCCGGTAGGCTGTAAGAGCACTGTGCAGAGCGAGTTGTTTCTTAGCTTCCCAAAGAGCTGGAAGCAAGATGCTGTGGGGCCCAACTCGCCCTTTGGAAAGAAGCCTGCACGTTGTGCCTTTCAGCTCTAGGGCAAAGGAGCACACCCAGAGCCGAAGTCCTACTTCAGCCAGAGCAGGCCTGCAAAGAAACAGCGTTTCACAGGCCTTTGGAAGAGATGTTCCCTGTAGGCTGTAAGAGCACTGAGCAGAGCGAGTTGTTTCTTAGCTTCCCAAAGAGCTGGAAGAAAGATGCTGTGGGGTCCAACTCGCCCTTTGGAAAGAAGCCTGCACGTTGTGCCTTTCAGCTGTAGGGCAATGTAGCACACCCAGAGCAGAAGTCCTACTTCAGCCAGATCAGGCCTGCAAAGACACTGCGTTTCAGAGGCCTTTGGAAGAGATGTTCCCGGTAGGCTGTAAGAGCACTGGGCAGAGAGAGCTGTTTCTTAGCTTCCCAACGAGCTGGAAGCAAGATGCTGTGGGGCAAACTCGCCCTTTGGAAAGAAGCCTGCACGTTGTGCCTTTCAGCTCTAGGGCAATGTAGCACACCCAGAGCAGAATTCCTAATTCAGCCAGCTCAGGCCTGCAAAGAAACTGCATTTCACAGGCCTTTGGAAGAGATGTTCCCAGTAGGCTGTAAGAGCACTGTGCAGAGCGAGTTGTTTCTTAGCTTCCCAAAGAGCTGGAAGCAAGATGCTATGGGGCCCAACTCGCCCTTTGGAAAGAAGCCTGCACGTTGTGCCTTTCAGCTGTAGGGCAATGTAGCACACCCAGAGCAGAAGTCCTACTTCACCCAGATCAGGCCTGCAAAGACACTGCGTCTCAGAGGCCTTTGGAAGAGATGTTCCCGGTAGGCTGTAAGAGCACTGAGCAGAGCAAGTTGTTTCTTAGCTTCCCAAAGAGCTGGAAGCAAGATGCTGTGGGGCCCAACTCGCCCTTTGGAAAGAAGCCTGCACGTTGTGCCTTTCAGCTCTAGGGCAATGTAGCACACCCAGAGCAGAAGTCCTAATTCAGCCAGCTCAGGCCTGCAAAGACACTGCGTTTCACAGGCCTTTGGAAGAGATGTTCCGGGTAGGCTGTAAGAGCACTGTGCAGAGCGAGTTGTTTCTTAGCTTCCCAAAGAGCTGGAAGCAAGAAGCTGTGAGGCCCAACTCGCCCTTTGGAAACAAGCCTGCACGTTGTGCCTTTCAGCTCTAGGGCAACGTAGCACACCCAGAGCAGAAGTCCTACTTCAGCCAGATCAGGCCTGCAAACACACTGCGTTTCACAGGCCTTTGGAAGAGATGTTCCCGGTAGGCTGTAAGAGCACTGTGCAGAGCGAGCTGTTTCTTAGCTTTCCAAAGAGCTGGAAGCAAGATGCTGTGGGTCCCAACTCGCCCTTTGGAAAGAAGCCTGCACGTTGTGCCTTTCAGCTCTAGGGCAATGTAGCACACCCAGAGCAGAAGTCCTACTTCAGCCAGATCAGACCTGCAAACACACTGCGTTTCACAGGCCTTTGGAAGAGATGTTCCCGGTAGGCTGTAAGAGCACTGTGCAGAGCGAGCTGTTTCTTAGCTTCCCAAAGAGCTGGAAGCAAGATGCTCTGGGGCCCAACTCGCCCTTTGGAAAGAAGCCGGCACGTTGTGCCTTTCAGCTCTAGGGCAATGTAGCACACCCAGAGCAGAAGTCCTACTTCAGCCAGATAAGGCCTGCAAAGACACTGCGTTTCACAGGCCTTTGGAAGAGTTGTTCCCGGTAGGCTAAAAGAGCAGTGTGCAGAGCGAGTTGTTTCTTAGCTTCCCAAAGAGCTGGAAGCAAGATGCTGTGGGGCACAACTCGCCCTTTGGAAAGAAGCCTGCACGCTGTGCCTTTCAGATCTAGGGCAAAATAGCAAACCAGAGCAGAAGTCCTACTTTAGCCAGATCAGGCCTGCCAAGAAACTGCGTTTCACAGGCCATTGGAAGAGATGTTCCGGGTAGGCTGTAACAGCACTGTGCAGAGCGAGTTGTTTCTTAGCTTCCCAAACAGCTGGAAGCAAGATTCTGTGGGGCACAACTCACCTTTGGAAAGAAGCATGCACGTTGTGCCTTTCACCTGTAGGGCAACGTAGCACACCCAGAGCAGAAGTCCTACTTCAGCCAGATCAGGCCTGCAAAGAAACAGCGTTTCACAGGCCTTTGGAAGAGATGTTCCCGGTAGGCTGTAAGAGCACTGTGCAGAGCGAGTTGTTTCTTAGCTTCCCAAAGAGCTGGAAGCAAGAAGCTGTGGGGCCCAACTCGCCCTTTGGAAACAAGCCTGCACGTTGTGCCTTTCAGCTCTAGGGCAACGTAGCACACCCAGAGCAGAAGTCCTACTTCAGCCAGATCAGGCCTGCAAAGAAACTGCGTTTCACAGGCCTTTGGAAGAGATGTTCCCGGTAGGCTGTAAGAGCACTGTGCAGAGCGAGTTGTTTCTTAGCTTCCCAAAGAGCTGGAAGCAAGATGCTGTGGGGCCCAACTCGCCCTTTGGAAAGAAGCCTGCACGTTGTGCCTTTCAGCTCTAGGGCAATGTAGCACACCCAGAGCAGAAGTCCTACTTCAGCCAGATCAGGCCTGCAAACAAACTGCGTTTCACAGGCCTTTGGAAGAGATGTTCCCGGTAGGCTGTAAGAGCACTGTGCAGAGCGAGCTGTTTCTTAGCTTCCCAAAGAGCTGGAAGCAAGATGCTGTGGGGCCCAACTCGCCCTTTGGAAAGAAGCCTGAACGTTGTGCCTTTCAGCTCTAGGGCAATGTAGCACACCCAGAGCAGAAGTCCTACTTCAGCCAGATCAGGCCTGCAAAGACACTGCGTTTCACAGGCCTTTGGAAGAGATGTTCCCGGTAGGCTGTAAGAGCACTGTGCAGAGCGAGTTGTTTCTTAGCTTCCCAAAGAGCTGGAAGCAAGATGCTGTGGGGCCCAACTCGCCCGTTGGAAAGAAGCCTGCACGTTGTGCCTTTCAGCTCTAGGGCAATGTAGCACACCCAGAGCAGAAGTCCTACTTCAGCCAGATCAGGCCTGCAAAGACACTGCGTTTCACAGGCCTTTGGAAGAGATGTTCCCGGTAGGCTTTAAGAGCACTGTGCAGAGCGAGTTGTTTCTTAGCTTCCCAAAGAGCTGGAAGCAAGATGCTGTGGGGCCCAACTCGCCCTTTGGAAAGAAGCCTGCACGTTGTGCCTTTCAGATCTAGGGCAAAGTAGCACACCCAGAGCAGAAGTCCTACTTCAGCCAGATCAGGCCTGCAAAGAAACTGCGTTTCACAGGCCATTGGAAGAGATGTTCCCGGTAGGCTGTAACAGCACTGTGCAGAGCGAGATGTTTCTTAGCTTCCCAAAGAGCTGGAAGCAAGATGCTGTGGGGCCCAACTCACCCTTTGGAAAGAAGCCTGCACGTTGTGCCTTTCAGCTGTAGGGCAAAGTAGCACACCCAGAGCAGAAGTCCTACTTCAGCCAGATCAGGCCTGCAAAGAAACTGCGTTTCACAGGCCTTTGGAAGAGATGCTCCCGGTAGGCTGTAAGAGCACTGTGCAGAGCGAGTTGTTTCTTAGCTTCCCAACGAGCTGGAAGCAAGATGCTGTGGGGCCCAACTCGCCCTTTGGAAAGAAGCCTGCACGTTGTGCCTTTCAGCTCTAGGGCAATGTAGCACACCCAGAGCAGAAGTCCTACTTCAGCCAGATCAGGCCTGCAAAGAAACTGCGTTTCACAGGCCTTTGGAAGAGATGTTCCCGGTAGGCTGTAAGAGCACTGTGCAGAGCGAGTTGTTTCTTAGCTTCCCAAAGAGCTGGAAGCAAGATGCTGTGGGGCCCAACTCGCCCTTTGGAAAGAAGCCTGCACGTTGTGCCTTTCAGCTCTAGGGCAAAGTAGCACACCCAGAGCAGAAGTCCTACTTCAGCCAGATCAGGCCTGCAAAGAAACTGCGTTTCACAGGCCTTTGGAAGAGATGTTCCCAGTAGGCTGTAAGAGCACTGTGCAGAGCGAGTTGTTTCTTAGCTTCCCAAAGAGCTGGAAGCAAGATGCTGTGGGGCCCAACTCGCCCTTTGGAAAGAAGCCTGCACGTTGTGCCTTTCAGCTCTAGGGCAAAGTAGCACACCCAGAGCAGAAGTCCTACTTCAGCCAGATCAGGCCTGCAAAGAAACTGCGTTTCACAGGCCTTTGGAAGAGATGTTCCCGGTAGGCTGTAAGAGCACTGTGCAGAGCGAGTTGTTTCTTAGCTTCCCAAAGAGCTGGAAGCAAGATGCTGTGGGGCCCAACTCGCCCTTTGGAAAGAAGCCTGCACGTTGTGCCTTTCAGCTCTAGGGCAAAGTAGCACACCCAGAGCAGAAGTCCTACTTCAGCCAGATCAGGCCTGCAAAGAAACTGCGTTTCACAGGCCTTTGGAAGAGATGTTCCCGGTAGGCTGTAAGAGCACTGTGCAGAGCGAGTTGTTTCTTAGCTTCCCAAAGAGCTGGAAGCAAGATGCTGTGGGGCCCAACTCGCCCTTTGGAAAGAAGCCTGCACGTTGTGCCTTTCAGCTCTAGGGCAAAGTAGCACACCCAGAGCAGAAGTCCTACTTCAGCCAGATCAGGCCTGCAAAGAAACTGCGTTTCACAGGCCTTTGGAAGAGATGTTCCCGGTAGGCTGTAAGAGCACTGTGCAGAGCGAGTTGTTTCTTAGCTTCCCAAAGAGCTGGAAGCAAGATGCTGTGGGGCCCAACTCGCCCTTTGGAAAGAAGCCTGCACGTTGTGCCTTTCAGCTCTAGGGCAAAGTAGCACACCCAGAGCAGAAGTCCTACTTCAGCCAGATCAGGCCTGCAAAGAAACTGCGTTTCACAGGCCTTTGGAAGAGATGTTCCCGGTAGGCTGTAAGAGCACTGTGCAGAGCGAGTTGTTTCTTAGCTTCCCAAAGAGCTGGAAGCAAGATGCTGTGGGGCCCAACTCGCCCTTTGGAAAGAAGCCTGCACGTTGTGCCTTTCAGCTCTAGGGCAAAGTAGCACACCCAGAGCAGAAGTCCTACTTCAGCCAGATCAGGCCTGCAAAGAAACTGCGTTTCACAGGCCTTTGGAAGAGATGTTCCCGGTAGGCTGTAAGAGCACTGTGCAGAGCGAGTTGTTTCTTAGCTTCCCAAAGAGCTGGAAGCAAGATGCTGTGGGGCCCAACTCGCCCTTTGGAAAGAAGCCTGCACGTTGTGCCTTTCAGCTCTAGGGCAAAGTAGCACACCCAGAGCAGAAGTCCTACTTCAGCCAGATCAGGCCTGCAAAGAAACTGCGTTTCACAGGCCTTTGGAAGAGATGTTCCCGGTAGGCTGTAAGAGCACTGTGCAGAGCGAGTTGTTTCTTAGCTTCCCAAAGAGCTGGAAGCAAGATGCTGTGGGGCCCAACTCGCCCTTTGGAAAGAAGCCTGCACGTTGTGCCTTTCAGCTCTAGGGCAAAGTAGCACACCCAGAGCAGAAGTCCTACTTCAGCCAGATCAGGCCTGCAAAGAAACTGCGTTTCACAGGCCTTTGGAAGAGATGTTCCCGGTAGGCTGTAAGAGCACTGTGCAGAGCGAGTTGTTTCTTAGCTTCCCAAAGAGCTGGAAGCAAGATGCTGTGGGGCCCAACTCGCCCTTTGGAAAGAAGCCTGCACGTTGTGCCTTTCAGCTCTAGGGCAAAGTAGCACACCCAGAGCAGAAGTCCTACTTCAGCCAGATCAGGCCTGCAAAGAAACTGCGTTTCACAGGCCTTTGGAAGAGATGTTCCCGGTAGGCTGTAAGAGCACTGTGCAGAGCGAGTTGTTTCTTAGCTTCCCAAAGAGCTGGAAGCAAGATGCTGTGGGGCCCAACTCGCCCTTTGGAAAGAAGCCTGCACGTTGTGCCTTTCAGCTCTAGGGCAAAGTAGCACACCCAGAGCAGAAGTCCTACTTCAGCCAGATCAGGCCTGCAAAGAAACTGCGTTTCACAGGCCTTTGGAAGAGATGTTCCCGGTAGGCTGTAAGAGCACTGTGCAGAGCGAGTTGTTTCTTAGCTTCCCAAAGAGCTGGAAGCAAGATGCTGTGGGGCCCAACTCGCCCTTTGGAAAGAAGCCTGCACGTTGTGCCTTTCAGCTCTAGGGCAAAGTAGCACACCCAGAGCAGAAGTCCTACTTCAGCCAGATCAGGCCTGCAAAGAAACTGCGTTTCACAGGCCTTTGGAAGAGATGTTCCCGGTAGGCTGTAAGAGCACTGTGCAGAGCGAGTTGTTTCTTAGCTTCCCAAAGAGCTGGAAGCAAGATGCTGTGGGGCCCAACTCGCCCTTTGGAAAGAAGCCTGCACGTTGTGCCTTTCAGCTCTAGGGCAAAGTAGCACACCCAGAGCAGAAGTCCTACTTCAGCCAGATCAGGCCTGCAAAGAAACTGCGTTTCACAGGCCTTTGGAAGAGATGTTCCCAGTAGGCTGTAAGAGCACTGTGCAGAGCGAGTTGTTTCTTAGCTTCCCAAAGAGCTGGAAGCAAGATGCTGTGGGGCCCAACTCGCCCTTTGGAAAGAAGCCTGCACGTTGTGCCTTTCAGCTCTAGGGCAAAGTAGCACACCCAGAGCAGAAGTCCTACTTCAGCCAGATCAGGCCTGCAAAGAAACTGCGTTTCACAGGCCTTTGGAAGAGATGTTCCCGGTAGGCTGTAAGAGCACTGTGCAGAGCGAGTTGTTTCTTAGCTTCCCAAAGAGCTGGAAGCAAGATGCTGTGGGGCCCAACTCGCCCTTTGGAAAGAAGCCTGCACGTTGTGCCTTTCAGCTCTAGGGCAAAGTAGCACACCCAGAGCAGAAGTCCTACTTCAGCCAGATCAGGCCTGCAAAGAAACTGCGTTTCACAGGCCTTTGGAAGAGATGTTCCCGGTAGGCTGTAAGAGCACTGTGCAGAGCGAGTTGTTTCTTAGCTTCCCAAAGAGCTGGAAGCAAGATGCTGTGGGGCCCAACTCGCCCTTTGGAAAGAAGCCTGCACGTTGTGCCTTTCAGCTCTAGGGCAAAGTAGCACACCCAGAGCAGAAGTCCTACTTCAGCCAGATCAGGCCTGCAAAGAAACTGCGTTTCACAGGCCTTTGGAAGAGATGTTCCCAGTAGGCTGTAAGAGCACTGTGCAGAGCGAGTTGTTTCTTAGCTTCCCAAAGAGCTGGAAGCAAGATGCTGTGGGGCCCAACTCGCCCTTTGGAAAGAAGCCTGCACGTTGTGCCTTTCAGCTCTAGGGCAAAGTAGCACACCCAGAGCAGAAGTCCTACTTCAGCCAGATCAGGCCTGCAAAGAAACTGCGTTTCACAGGCCTTTGGAAGAGATGTTCCCGGTAGGCTGTAAGAGCACTGTGCAGAGCGAGTTGTTTCTTAGCTTCCCAAAGAGCTGGAAGCAAGATGCTGTGGGGCCCAACTCGCCCTTTGGAAAGAAGCCTGCACGTTGTGCCTTTCAGCTCTAGGGCAAAGTAGCACACCCAGAGCAGAAGTCCTACTTCAGCCAGATCAGGCCTGCAAAGAAACTGCGTTTCACAGGCCTTTGGAAGAGATGTTCCCGGTAGGCTGTAAGAGCACTGTGCAGAGCGAGTTGTTTCTTAGCTTCCCAAAGAGCTGGAAGCAAGATGCTGTGGGGCCCAACTCGCCCTTTGGAAAGAAGCCTGCACGTTGTGCCTTTCAGCTCTAGGGCAAAGTAGCACACCCAGAGCAGAAGTCCTACTTCAGCCAGATCAGGCCTGCAAAGAAACTGCGTTTCACAGGCCTTTGGAAGAGATGTTCCCGGTAGGCTGTAAGAGCACTGTGCAGAGCGAGTTGTTTCTTAGCTTCCCAAAGAGCTGGAAGCAAGATGCTGTGGGGCCCAACTCGCCCTTTGGAAAGAAGCCTGCACGTTGTGCCTTTCAGCTCTAGGGCAAAGTAGCACACCCAGAGCAGAAGTCCTACTTCAGCCAGATCAGGCCTGCAAAGAAACTGCGTTTCACAGGCCTTTGGAAGAGATGTTCCCGGTAGGCTGTAAGAGCACTGTGCAGAGCGAGTTGTTTCTTAGCTTCCCAAAGAGCTGGAAGCAAGATGCTGTGGGGCCCAACTCGCCCTTTGGAAAGAAGCCTGCACGTTGTGCCTTTCAGCTCTAGGGCAAAGTAGCACACCCAGAGCAGAAGTCCTACTTCAGCCAGATCAGGCCTGCAAAGAAACTGCGTTTCACAGGCCTTTGGAAGAGATGTTCCCGGTAGGCTGTAAGAGCACTGTGCAGAGCGAGTTGTTTCTTAGCTTCCCAAAGAGCTGGAAGCAAGATGCTGTGGGGCCCAACTCGCCCTTTGGAAAGAAGCCTGCACGTTGTGCCTTTCAGCTCTAGGGCAAAGTAGCACACCCAGAGCAGAAGTCCTACTTCAGCCAGATCAGGCCTGCAAAGAAACTGCGTTTCACAGGCCTTTGGAAGAGATGTTCCCGGTAGGCTGTAAGAGCACTGTGCAGAGCGAGTTGTTTCTTAGCTTCCCAAAGAGCTGGAAGCAAGATGCTGTGGGGCCCAACTCGCCCTTTGGAAAGAAGCCTGCACGTTGTGCCTTTCAGCTCTAGGGCAAAGTAGCACACCCAGAGCAGAAGTCCTACTTCAGCCAGATCAGGCCTGCAAAGAAACTGCGTTTCACAGGCCTTTGGAAGAGATGTTCCCGGTAGGCTGTAAGAGCACTGTGCAGAGCGAGTTGTTTCTTAGCTTCCCAAAGAGCTGGAAGCAAGATGCTGTGGGGCCCAACTCGCCCTTTGGAAAGAAGCCTGCACGTTGTGCCTTTCAGCTCTAGGGCAAAGTAGCACACCCAGAGCAGAAGTCCTACTTCAGCCAGATCAGGCCTGCAAAGAAACTGCGTTTCACAGGCCTTTGGAAGAGATGTTCCCGGTAGGCTGTAAGAGCACTGTGCAGAGCGAGTTGTTTCTTAGCTTCCCAAAGAGCTGGAAGCAAGATGCTGTGGGGCCCAACTCGCCCTTTGGAAAGAAGCCTGCACGTTGTGCCTTTCAGCTCTAGGGCAAAGTAGCACACCCAGAGCAGAAGTCCTACTTGAGCCAGATCAGGCCTGCAAAGAAACTGCGTTTCACAGGCCTTTGGAAGAGATGTTCCCAGTAGGCTGTAAGAGCACTGTGCAGAGCGAGTTGTTTCTTAGCTTCCCAAAGAGCTGGAAGCAAGATGCTGTGGGGCCCAACTCGCCCTTTGGAAAGAAGCCTGCACGTTGTGCCTTTCAGCTCTAGGGCAAAGTAGCACACCCAGAGCAGAAGTCCTACTTCAGCCAGATCAGGCCTGCAAAGAAACTGCGTTTCACAGGCCTTTGGAAGAGATGTTCCCGGTAGGCTGTAAGAGCACTGTGCAGAGCGAGTTGTTTCTTAGCTTCCCAAAGAGCTGGAAGCAAGATGCTGTGGGGCCCAACTCGCCCTTTGGAAAGAAGCCTGCACGTTGTGCCTTTCAGCTCTAGGGCAAAGTAGCACACCCAGAGCAGAAGTCCTACTTCAGCCAGATCAGGCCTGCAAAGAAACTGCGTTTCACAGGCCTTTGGAAGAGATGTTCCCGGTAGGCTGTAAGAGCACTGTGCAGAGCGAGTTGTTTCTTAGCTTCCCAAAGAGCTGGAAGCAAGATGCTGTGGGGCCCAACTCGCCCTTTGGAAAGAAGCCTGCACGTTGTGCCTTTCAGCTCTAGGGCAAAGTAGCACACCCAGAGCAGAAGTCCTACTTCAGCCAGATCAGGCCTGCAAAGAAACTGCGTTTCACAGGCCTTTGGAAGAGATGTTCCCGGTAGGCTGTAAGAGCACTGTGCAGAGCGAGTTGTTTCTTAGCTTCCCAAAGAGCTGGAAGCAAGATGCTGTGGGGCCCAACTCGCCCTTTGGAAAGAAGCCTGCACGTTGTGCCTTTCAGCTCTAGGGCAAAGTAGCACACCCAGAGCAGAAGTCCTACTTCAGCCAGATCAGGCCTGCAAAGAAACTGCGTTTCACAGGCCTTTGGAAGAGATGTTCCCGGTAGGCTGTAAGAGCACTGTGCAGAGCGAGTTGTTTCTTAGCTTCCCAAAGAGCTGGAAGCAAGATGCTGTGGGGCCCAACTCGCCCTTTGGAAAGAAGCCTGCACGTTGTGCCTTTCAGCTCTAGGGCAAAGTAGCACACCCAGAGCAGAAGTCCTACTTCAGCCAGATCAGGCCTGCAAAGAAACTGCGTTTCACAGGCCTTTGGAAGAGATGTTCCCGGTAGGCTGTAAGAGCACTGTGCAGAGCGAGTTGTTTCTTAGCTTCCCAAAGAGCTGGAAGCAAGATGCTGTGGGGCCCAACTCGCCCTTTGGAAAGAAGCCTGCACGTTGTGCCTTTCAGCTCTAGGGCAAAGTAGCACACCCAGAGCAGAAGTCCTACTTCAGCCAGATCAGGCCTGCAAAGAAACTGCGTTTCACAGGCCTTTGGAAGAGATGTTCCCGGTAGGCTGTAAGAGCACTGTGCAGAGCGAGTTGTTTCTTAGCTTCCCAAAGAGCTGGAAGCAAGATGCTGTGGGGCCCAACTCGCCCTTTGGAAAGAAGCCTGCACGTTGTGCCTTTCAGCTCTAGGGCAAAGTAGCACACCCAGAGCAGAAGTCCTACTTCAGCCAGATCAGGCCTGCAAAGAAACTGCGTTTCACAGGCCTT
Organism: Equus przewalskii; assembly: GCF_037783145.1. Classification (NCBI taxonomy): domain Eukaryota; kingdom Metazoa; phylum Chordata; class Mammalia; order Perissodactyla; family Equidae; genus Equus; species Equus przewalskii. Next base: position 152,900 of record NW_027228348.1, read on the forward strand.
TGGAAGAGATGTTCCCGGTAGGCTGTAAGAGCACTGTGCAGAGCGAGTTGTTTCTTAGCTTCCCAAAGAGCTGGAAGCAAGATGCTGTGGGGCCCAACTCGCCCTTTGGAAAGAAGCCTGCACGTTGTGCCTTTCAGCTCTAGGGCAAAGTAGCACACCCAGAGCAGAAGTCCTACTTCAGCCAGATCAGGCCTGCAAAGAAACTGCGTTTCACAGGCCTTTGGAAGAGATGTTCCCGGTAGGCTGTAAGAGCACTGTGCAGAGCGAGTTGTTTCTTAGCTTCCCAAAGAGCTGGAAGCAAGATGCTGTGGGGCCCAACTCGCCCTTTGGAAAGAAGCCTGCACGTTGTGCCTTTCAGCTCTAGGGCAAAGTAGCACACCCAGAGCAGAAGTCCTACTTCAGCCAGATCAGGCCTGCAAAGAAACTGCGTTTCACAGGCCTTTGGAAGAGATGTTCCCGGTAGGCTGTAAGAGCACTGTGCAGAGCGAGTTGTTTCTTAGCTTCCCAAAGAGCTGGAAGCAAGATGCTGTGGGGCCCAACTCGCCCTTTGGAAAGAAGCCTGCACGTTGTGCCTTTCAGCTCTAGGGCAAAGTAGCACACCCAGAGCAGAAGTCCTACTTCAGCCAGATCAGGCCTGCAAAGAAACTGCGTTTCACAGGCCTTTGGAAGAGATGTTCCCGGTAGGCTGTAAGAGCACTGTGCAGAGCGAGTTGTTTCTTAGCTTCCCAAAGAGCTGGAAGCAAGATGCTGTGGGGCCCAACTCGCCCTTTGGAAAGAAGCCTGCACGTTGTGCCTTTCAGCTCTAGGGCAAAGTAGCACACCCAGAGCAGAAGTCCTACTTCAGCCAGATCAGGCCTGCAAAGAAACTGCGTTTCACAGGCCTTTGGAAGAGATGTTCCCGGTAGGCTGTAAGAGCACTGTGCAGAGCGAGTTGTTTCTTAGCTTCCCAAAGAGCTGGAAGCAAGATGCTGTGGGGCCCAACTCGCCCTTTGGAAAGAAGCCTGCACGTTGTGCCTTTCAGCTCTAGGGCAAAGTAGCACACCCAGAGCAGAAGTCCTACTTCAGCCAGATCAGGCCTGCAAAGAAACTGCGTTTCACAGGCCTTTGGAAGAGATGTTCCCGGTAGGCTGTAAGAGCACTGTGCAGAGCGAGTTGTTTCTTAGCTTCCCAAAGAGCTGGAAGCAAGATGCTGTGGGGCCCAACTCGCCCTTTGGAAAGAAGCCTGCACGTTGTGCCTTTCAGCTCTAGGGCAAAGTAGCACACCCAGAGCAGAAGTCCTACTTGAGCCAGATCAGGCCTGCAAAGAAACTGCGTTTCACAGGCCTTTGGAAGAGATGTTCCCGGTAGGCTGTAAGAGCACTGTGCAGAGCGAGTTGTTTCTTAGCTTCCCAAAGAGCTGGAAGCAAGATGCTGTGGGGCCCAACTCGCCCTTTGGAAAGAAGCCTGCACGTTGTGCCTTTCAGCTCTAGGGCAAAGTAGCACACCCAGAGCAGAAGTCCTACTTCAGCCAGATCAGGCCTGCAAAGAAACTGCGTTTCACAGGCCTTTGGAAGAGATGTTCCCGGTAGGCTGTAAGAGCACTGTGCAGAGCGAGTTGTTTCTTAGCTTCCCAAAGAGCTGGAAGCAAGATGCTGTGGGGCCCAACTCGCCCTTTGGAAAGAAGCCTGCACGTTGTGCCTTTCAGCTCTAGGGCAAAGTAGCACACCCAGAGCAGAAGTCCTACTTCAGCCAGATCAGGCCTGCAAAGAAACTGCGTTTCACAGGCCTTTGGAAGAGATGTTCCCGGTAGGCTGTAAGAGCACTGTGCAGAGCGAGTTGTTTCTTAGCTTCCCAAAGAGCTGGAAGCAAGATGCTGTGGGGCCCAACTCGCCCTTTGGAAAGAAGCCTGCACGTTGTGCCTTTCAGCTCTAGGGCAAAGTAGCACACCCAGAGCAGAAGTCCTACTTCAGCCAGATCAGGCCTGCAAAGAAACTGCGTTTCACAGGCCTTTGGAAGAGATGTTCCCGGTAGGCTGTAAGAGCACTGTGCAGAGCGAGTTGTTTCTTAGCTTCCCAAAGAGCTGGAAGCAAGATGCTGTGGGGCCCAACTCGCCCTTTGGAAAGAAGCCTGCACGTTGTGCCTTTCAGCTCTAGGGCAAAGTAGCACACCCAGAGCAGAAGTCCTACTTCAGCCAGATCAGGCCTGCAAAGAAACTGCGTTTCACAGGCCTTTGGAAGAGATGTTCCCGGTAGGCTGTAAGAGCACTGTGCAGAGCGAGTTGTTTCTTAGCTTCCCAAAGAGCTGGAAGCAAGATGCTGTGGGGCCCAACTCGCCCTTTGGAAAGAAGCCTGCACGTTGTGCCTTTCAGCTCTAGGGCAAAGTAGCACACCCAGAGCAGAAGTCCTACTTCAGCCAGATCAGGCCTGCAAAGAAACTGCGTTTCACAGGCCTTTGGAAGAGATGTTCCCGGTAGGCTGTAAGAGCACTGTGCAGAGCGAGTTGTTTCTTAGCTTCCCAAAGAGCTGGAAGCAAGATGCTGTGGGGCCCAACTCGCCCTTTGGAAAGAAGCCTGCACGTTGTGCCTTTCAGCTCTAGGGCAAAGTAGCACACCCAGAGCAGAAGTCCTACTTCAGCCAGATCAGGCCTGCAAAGAAACTGCGTTTCACAGGCCTTTGGAAGAGATGTTCCCGGTAGGCTGTAAGAGCACTGTGCAGAGCGAGTTGTTTCTTAGCTTCCCAAAGAGCTGGAAGCAAGATGCTGTGGGGCCCAACTCGCCCTTTGGAAAGAAGCCTGCACGTTGTGCCTTTCAGCTCTAGGGCAAAGTAGCACACCCAGAGCAGAAGTCCTACTTCAGCCAGATCAGGCCTGCAAAGAAACTGCGTTTCACAGGCCTTTGGAAGAGATGTTCCCGGTAGGCTGTAAGAGCACTGTGCAGAGCGAGTTGTTTCTTAGCTTCCCAAAGAGCTGGAAGCAAGATGCTGTGGGGCCCAACTCGCCCTTTGGAAAGAAGCCTGCACGTTGTGCCTTTCAGCTCTAGGGCAAAGTAGCACACCCAGAGCAGAAGTCCTACTTCAGCCAGATCAGGCCTGCAAAGAAACTGCGTTTCACAGGCCTTTGGAAGAGATGTTCCCGGTAGGCTGTAAGAGCACTGTGCAGAGCGAGTTGTTTCTTAGCTTCCCAAAGAGCTGGAAGCAAGATGCTGTGGGGCCCAACTCGCCCTTTGGAAAGAAGCCTGCACGTTGTGCCTTTCAGCTCTAGGGCAAAGTAGCACACCCAGAGCAGAAGTCCTACTTCAGCCAGATCAGGCCTGCAAAGAAACTGCGTTTCACAGGCCTTTGGAAGAGATGTTCCCGGTAGGCTGTAAGAGCACTGTGCAGAGCGAGTTGTTTCTTAGCTTCCCAAAGAGCTGGAAGCAAGATGCTGTGGGGCCCAACTCGCCCTTTGGAAAGAAGCCTGCACGTTGTGCCTTTCAGCTCTAGGGCAAAGTAGCACACCCAGAGCAGAAGTCCTACTTCAGCCAGATCAGGCCTGCAAAGAAACTGCGTTTCACAGGCCTTTGGAAGAGATGTTCCCGGTAGGCTGTAAGAGCACTGTGCAGAGCGAGTTGTTTCTTAGCTTCCCAAAGAGCTGGAAGCAAGATGCTGTGGGGCCCAACTCGCCCTTTGGAAAGAAGCCTGCACGTTGTGCCTTTCAGCTCTAGGGCAAAGTAGCACACCCAGAGCAGAAGTCCTACTTCAGCCAGATCAGGCCTGCAAAGAAACTGCGTTTCACAGGCCTTTGGAAGAGATGTTCCCGGTAGGCTGTAAGAGCACTGTGCAGAGCGAGTTGTTTCTTAGCTTCCCAAAGAGCTGGAAGCAAGATGCTGTGGGGCCCAACTCGCCCTTTGGAAAGAAGCCTGCACGTTGTGCCTTTCAGCTCTAGGGCAAAGTAGCACACCCAGAGCAGAAGTCCTACTTCAGCCAGATCAGGCCTGCAAAGAAACTGCGTTTCACAGGCCTTTGGAAGAGATGTTCCCGGTAGGCTGTAAGAGCACTGTGCAGAGCGAGTTGTTTCTTAGCTTCCCAAAGAGCTGGAAGCAAGATGCTGTGGGGCCCAACTCGCCCTTTGGAAAGAAGCCTGCACGTTGTGCCTTTCAGCTCTAGGGCAAAGTAGCACACCCAGAGCAGAAGTCCTACTTCAGCCAGATCAGGCCTGCAAAGAAACTGCGTTTCACAGGCCTTTGGAAGAGATGTTCCCGGTAGGCTGTAAGAGCACTGTGCAGAGCGAGTTGTTTCTTAGCTTCCCAAAGAGCTGGAAGCAAGATGCTGTGGGGCCCAACTCGCCCTTTGGAAAGAAGCCTGCACGTTGTGCCTTTCAGCTCTAGGGCAAAGTAGCACACCCAGAGCAGAAGTCCTACTTCAGCCAGATCAGGCCTGCAAAGAAACTGCGTTTCACAGGCCTTTGGAAGAGATGTTCCCGGTAGGCTGTAAGAGCACTGTGCAGAGCGAGTTGTTTCTTAGCTTCCCAAAGAGCTGGAAGCAAGATGCTGTGGGGCCCAACTCGCCCTTTGGAAAGAAGCCTGCACGTTGTGCCTTTCAGCTCTAGGGCAAAGTAGCACACCCAGAGCAGAAGTCCTACTTCAGCCAGATCAGGCCTGCAAAGAAACTGCGTTTCACAGGCCTTTGGAAGAGATGTTCCCGGTAGGCTGTAAGAGCACTGTGCAGAGCGAGTTGTTTCTTAGCTTCCCAAAGAGCTGGAAGCAAGATGCTGTGGGGCCCAACTCGCCCTTTGGAAAGAAGCCTGCACGTTGTGCCTTTCAGCTCTAGGGCAAAGTAGCACACCCAGAGCAGAAGTCCTACTTCAGCCAGATCAGGCCTGCAAAGAAACTGCGTTTCACAGGCCTTTGGAAGAGATGTTCCCGGTAGGCTGTAAGAGCACTGTGCAGAGCGAGTTGTTTCTTAGCTTCCCAAAGAGCTGGAAGCAAGATGCTGTGGGGCCCAACTCGCCCTTTGGAAAGAAGCCTGCACGTTGTGCCTTTCAGCTCTAGGGCAAAGTAGCACACCCAGAGCAGAAGTCCTACTTCAGCCAGATCAGGCCTGCAAAGAAACTGCGTTTCACAGGCCTTTGGAAGAGATGTTCCCGGTAGGCTGTAAGAGCACTGTGCAGAGCGAGTTGTTTCTTAGCTTCCCAAAGAGCTGGAAGCAAGATGCTGTGGGGCCCAACTCGCCCTTTGGAAAGAAGCCTGCACGTTGTGCCTTTCAGCTCTAGGGCAAAGTAGCACACCCAGAGCAGAAGTCCTACTTCAGCCAGATCAGGCCTGCAAAGAAACTGCGTTTCACAGGCCTTTGGAAGAGATGTTCCCGCTAGGCTGTAAGAGCACTGTGCAGAGCGAGTTGTTTCTTAGCTTCCCAAAGAGCTGGAAGCAAGATGCTGTGGGGCCCAACTCGCCCTTTGGAAAGAAGCCTGCACGTTGTGCCTTTCAGCTCTAGGGCAAAGTAGCACACCCAGAGCAGAAGTCCTACTTCAGCCAGATCAGGCCTGCAAAGAAACTGCGTTTCACAGGCCTTTGGAAGAGATGTTCCCGGTAGGCTGTAAGAGCACTGTGCAGAGCGAGTTGTTTCTTAGCTTCCCAAAGAGCTGGAAGCAAGATGCTGTGGGGCCCAACTCGCCCTTTGGAAAGAAGCCTGCACGTTGTGCCTTTCAGCTCTAGGGCAAAGTAGCACACCCAGAGCAGAAGTCCTACTTCAGCCAGATCAGGCCTGCAAAGAAACTGCGTTTCACAGGCCTTTGGAAGAGATGTTCCCGGTAGGCTGTAAGAGCACTGTGCAGAGCGAGTTGTTTCTTAGCTTCCCAAAGAGCTGGAAGCAAGATGCTGTGGGGCCCAACTCGCCCTTTGGAAAGAAGCCTGCACGTTGTGCCTTTCAGCTCTAGGGCAAAGTAGCACACCCAGAGCAGAAGTCCTACTTCAGCCAGATCAGGCCTGCAAAGAAACTGCGTTTCACAGGCCTTTGGAAGAGATGTTCCCGGTAGGCTGTAAGAGCACTGTGCAGAGCGAGTTGTTTCTTAGCTTCCCAAAGAGCTGGAAGCAAGATGCTGTGGGGCCCAACTCGCCCTTTGGAAAGAAGCCTGCACGTTGTGCCTTTCAGCTCTAGGGCAAAGTAGCACACCCAGAGCAGAAGTCCTACTTCAGCCAGATCAGGCCTGCAAAGAAACTGCGTTTCACAGGCCTTTGGAAGAGATGTTCCCACTAGGCTGTAAGAGCACTGTGCAGAGCGAGTTGTTTCTTAGCTTCCCAAAGAGCTGGAAGCAAGATGCTGTGGGGCCCAACTCGCCCTTTGGAAAGAAGCCTGCACGTTGTGCCTTTCAGCTCTAGGGCAAAGTAGCACACCCAGAGCAGAAGTCCTACTTCAGCCAGATCAGGCCTGCAAAGAAACTGCGTTTCACAGGCCTTTGGAAGAGATGTTCCCGGTAGGCTGTAAGAGCACTGTGCAGAGCGAGTTGTTTCTTAGCTTCCCAAAGAGCTGGAAGCAAGATGCTGTGGGGCCCAACTCGCCCTTTGGAAAGAAGCCTGCACGTTGTGCCTTTCAGCTCTAGGGCAAAGTAGCACACCCAGAGCAGAAGTCCTACTTCAGCCAGATCAGGCCTGCAAAGAAACTGCGTTTCACAGGCCTTTGGAAGAGATGTTCCCGGTAGGCTGTAAGAGCACTGTGCAGAGCGAGTTGTTTCTTAGCTTCCCAAAGAGCTGGAAGCAAGATGCTGTGGGGCCCAACTCGCCCTTTGGAAAGAAGCCTGCACGTTGTGCCTTTCAGCTCTAGGGCAAAGTAGCACACCCAGAGCAGAAGTCCTACTTCAGCCAGATCAGGCCTGCAAAGAAACTGCGTTTCACAGGCCTTTGGAAGAGATGTTCCCGGTAGGCTGTAAGAGCACTGTGCAGAGCGAGTTGTTTCTTAGCTTCCCAAAGAGCTGGAAGCAAGATGCTGTGGGGCCCAACTCGCCCTTTGGAAAGAAGCCTGCACGTTGTGCCTTTCAGATC
>NW_027228348.1:459990-564926 GCF_037783145.1 Equus przewalskii
GGACCAACTCGCCCTTTGGAAAGAAGCCTGCACGTTATGACTTTCAGCTCTAGGGCATTGTAGAACAACAGAGCAGAAGTTCTGCTTCAGCCAGATCAGGCCTGCAAAGAAACTGCGTTTCACAGGCCTTTGTAAGAGATGTTCACGGTAGGCTGTAAGAGCACTGTGCAGAGCGAGTTGTTTCTTAGCTTCCCAAAGAGCTGGAAGCAAGATGCTCTGGGGCCCAACTCTCCCTTTGGAAAGAAGCCTGAACGTTGTGCCTTTCAGCTCTAGGGCAATCTAAAGCACCCAGAGCAGAAGTTCTACTTCAGCCAGATCAGGCCTGCAGAGAAACTGCGTTTCACAGGCCTTTGCAAGTGATGTTCTCGGTAGGCTGTAAGAGCACTGTGCAGAGCGAGTTGTTTCTTAGCTTCCCAAAGAGCTGGAAGCAAGATGCTCTGGGGCCCATCTCGCCCTTTGGAAAGAAGCCTGCACTTTGTGCCTTTCTGATCTAGGGCAATGTAGCACACCCAGAGCAGAAGTTCTGCTTCAGCCAGATCAGGCCTGCAAAGAAACTGCGTTTCACACGCCATTGTCAGAGATGTTCCCGGTAGGCTGTAAGAGCACTGTGCAGAGCGAGTTGTTTCTTAGCTTCCCAAAGAGCTGGAAGCAAGATGCTCTGGGGCCCAACTCACCCATTGGAAAGAAGCCTGCACGTTGTGCCTTTCTGCTCTAGGGCAATAGTACACCCAGAGCAGAAGTTCTGCTTCATCCATATGAGGCCTGCAAAGAAATTGGGTTTCACAGTCCTTTGTAAGAGATGTACACGTAGGCTCTAAGAGCACTGTGCAGAGCGAGTTGTTTCTTAGCTTCCCAAAGAGCTGGAAGCAAGATGCTCTGGGGCCGAACTCGCCCTTTGGAAAGAAGCCTGCACGTTGTGCCTTTCTGCTCTAGGGCAATGTAGCACACCCAGAGCTGAAGTTCTGCTTCAGCCAGATCAGGCCTGCAAGGAAACTGCGTTTCACAGGCCTTTGTAAGAGATGTTCCTAGTAGGCTGTAAGAGTACTGTGCAGAGAGAGTTGTTTCTTAGCTTCCCAAAGAGCTGGAAGCAAGATGCTCTGGGGCCCAACTCGCCCTTTGGATAGAAGCCTGCACGTTTTGCCTTTCAGCTCCAGGACAATGTGGAGCACCCAGAGCAGAAGTTCTACTTCAGCCAGATGAGTCCTGCAGAGAAACTGCGTTTCACAGGCCTTTGTAGGGGATGTTCCCGGTAGGCTGTAAGAGCACTGTGCAGAGCGAGTTGTTTCTTAGCTTCCCAAAGAGCTGGAAGCAAGATGCTCTGGGGCCCAACTCGCCCTTTGGAAAGAAGCCTGCACGTTGTGCCTTTCTCATCTAGGGCAATGTAGCACACCCAGAGCAGAAGTTCTGCTTCAGCCAGATCAGGCCTGCAAAGAAACTGCGTTTCACAGGCCTTTGTAAGAGATGTTCCCGGTAGGCTGTATGAGCACTGTGCAGAGCGAGTTGTTTCTTAGCTTCCCAAAGAGCTGGAAGCAAGATGCTCAGGGGCCCAATTCGCCCTTTGGAAAGAAGCCTGCACGTTTTGCCTTTCAGCTCTAGGGCAATGTACCACACCCAGAGCAGAAGTTCTGCTTCATCCATATGAGGCCTGCAAAGAAACTGGGTTTCACAGGCCTTTGTAAGAGATGTACCCGGTAGGCTCTAAGAGCACTGTGCAGAGCGAGTTGTTTCTTAGCTTCCCAGAGAGCTGGAAGCAAGATGCTCTGGGGCCCAACTCGCCCTTTGGAAAGAAGCCTGCACGTTGTGCCTTTCTGCTCTAGGGCAATGTAGCACACCCAGAGCAGAAGTTCTGCTTCAGCCAGATCAGGCCTGCAAAGAAACTGCATTTCACAGGCCTTTGTAAGAGATGTTCCCGGTAGGCTGTAAGAGCACTGTGCAGAGCGAGTTGTTTCTTAGCTTCCCAAAGAGCTGGAAGCAAGATGCTCTGGGGCCCAAGTCGCCCTTTGGAAGGAAGCCTGCACGTTGTGCCTTTCAGCTCTAGTGCAATGTAGCACACCCAGAGCAGAAGTTCTGCGTCAGCCAGATCAGGCCTGCAAAGAAACTGCGTTTCACAGGCCTCTGTAAGAGATGTTCCCGGTAGGCTGTAAGAGCACTGTGCAGAGCGAGTTGTTTCTTAGCGTCCCAAAGAGCTGGAAGCAAGATGCTCTGGAGACCAACTCGCCCTTTGGAAAGAAGCCTGCACGTTTTGCCTTTCAGCTCTAGGGCAATGTAGCATACCCAGAGCTGACGTTCTACTTCAGCCAGATCAGTCCTGCAGAGAAACTGCGTTTCACAGGACTCTGTAAGTGATGCTCCCGGTAGGCTGTAAGAGCACTTTGCAGAGCGAGTTGTTTCTTAGCTTCCCAAAGACCTGGAAGCAATATGCTCTGGGGACCAACTCGCCCTTTGGAAAGAAGCCTGCACGTTGTGCCTTTCTACTCTAGGGCAATGTAGCACACCCAGAGCAGAAGTTCTGCTTCAGCCAGATCAGGCCTGCAGAGAAACTGCGTTTCACAGGCCTTTGTAAGTGCTGTTCCCGGTAGGCTGCAAGAGTACTTTGCAGAGCGTGTTGTTTCTTAGCTTCCCAAAGAGCTAGAAGCAAGATGCTCTTGGGCCCAACTTGCCGTTTGGAAAGAAGCCTGCACGTTGTGCCTTTCAGCTCTAGGGCAATGCAGAACACCAGAGCAGAAGTTCTGTTTCAGCCAGATCAGGCGTGCAAAGAAACTGGTTTCACAGGCCTTTGTAAGGGATGTTCCCGGTAGGCTGTAAGAGCACTGTGCAGAGCGAGTTGTTTCTTAGCTTCCCAAAGAGCTGGAAGCAAGATGCTCTGGGGCCCAACTCGCCCTTTGGAAAGAAGCCTGAACGTTGTGCCTTTCTGCTCTAGGGCAATGTAGCACACCCAGAGCAGAAGTTCTGCTTCAGCCGTATCAGGCCTGCAAAGAAACTGCGTTTCAGAGGCCTTTGAAAGAGATGTTCCTGGTAGGCTGTAAGAGCTCGCTGCGGAGCGAGTTGTTTCTTAGCTTCCCAAAGAGCTGGAAGCAAGATGCTCTGGGGACCAACTCGCCCTTTGGAAAGAAGCCTGCACGTTGTGCCTCTCAGCTCTAGGGCAATGTAGCACACCCAGAGCAGAAGTTCTGATTCAGCCAGATCAGGCCTGCAAAGAAACTGCGTTTCACAGGCCTTTGTAAGAGATGTACCCGGTAGGCTCTAAGAGCACTGTGCAGAGCGAGTTGTTTCTTAGCTTCCCAAAGAGCTGGAAGCAAGATGCTCTGGGGCCAAACTCGCCCTTTGGAAAGAAGCCTGCACGTTGTGCTTTTCTGCTCTAGGGCAATGTAGCACACCCAGAGCTGAAGTTCTGCTTCAGCCAGATCAGGCCTGCAAAGAAACTGCGTTTCACAGGCCTTTGTAAGAGATGTTCCCGGTAGGCTGTAAGAGCACTGTGCAGAGCGAGTTGTTTCTTAGCTTCCCAAAGAGCTGGAAGCAAGATGCTCTGGGGCCCAACTCGCCCTTTGGATAGAAGCCTGCACGTTTTACCTTTCAGCTCCAGGGCAATGTAGAGCACCCAGAGCAGAAGTTCTACTTCAGCCAGATCAGTCCTGCAGAGAAACTGCGTTTCACAGGCCTTTGTAAGTGATGTTCCCGGTAGGCTGTAAGAGCACTTTGCAGAGCGAGTTGTTTCTTAGCTTCCCAAAGAGCTGGAAGCAAGATGCTCTGGGGCCCAACTCGCCCTTTGGAAAGAAGCCTGCACGTTGTGTCTTTCTGCTCTAGGGCAATGTAGCACACCCAGAGCAGAAGTTCTGCTTCAGCCAGATCAGGCCTGCAAAGAAACTGCGTTTCACAGGCCTTTGTAAGAGATGTTCCCGGTAGGCTGTAAGAGCACTGTGCAGAGCGAGTTGTTTCTTAGCTTCCCAAAGAGCTGGAAGCAAGATGCTCAGGAGCACAACTCGCCCTTTGGAAAGAAGCCTGCATGTTGTGCCTTTCAGCTCTAGGGTAATGTAGCACACCCAGAGCAGAAGTTCTGCTTCAGCCAGATCAGGCCTACAGAGAAACTGCGTTTCACAGGCCTTTGTAAGAGATGTTCCCGGTAGGCTGTAAGAGCACTGTGCAGAGCGAGTTGTTTCTTAGCTTCCCAAAGAGCTGGAAGCAAGATGCTCTTGGGCCCAACTCGCCGTTTGGAAAGAAGCCTGCACGTTGTGCCTTTCAGGTTTAGGGCAATGTAGCAGACCCAGAGCAGTAGTTCTGCTGCAGCCAGATGAGGCCTGCAAAGAAACTGCGTTTCACAGGCCTTTGTAAGAGATGTTCCCGGTAGGCTGTGAGAGCACTGTGCAGAGCGAGTTGTTTCTTAGCTTCCCAAAGAGCTGGAAGTAAGAAGCTCTGGGGCCCAACTCGCCCTTTGGAAAGAAGCCTGTACGTTGTGCCTTTCAGCTCTAGGGCAATGTAGCACACCCAGAGCAGAAGTTCTGCGTCAGCGATATCAGGCCTGCAAAGAAACTCCGTTTCACAGGCCTTTGTTAGAGATGTTCCCGGTAGGCTGTAAGAGCACTGTGCAGAGCGAGTTCTTTCTTAGCGTCCCAAAGAGCTGGAAGCAAGATGCTCTGGCGACCAACTCGCCCTTTGGAAAGAAGCCTGCACGTTTTGCCTTTCAGCTCTAGGGCAATCTAGCATACCCAGAGCATAAGTTCTGCTTCAGCCAGATCAGGCCTGCAGAGAAACTGCGTTTCACAGGACTCTGTAAGTGATGTTCCCGGTAGGCTGTAAGAGCACTTTGCAGAGCGAGTTGTTTCTTAGCTTCCCAAAGAGCTGGAAGCAAGATGCTCTGGGGACCAACTCGCCCTTTGGAAAGAAGCCTGCACGTTGTGCCTTCCTGCTCTAGGGCAATGTAGCACACCCAGACCAGAAGTTCTGCTTCATCCATATGAGGCCTGCAAAGAAACTGCGTTTCACAGGCCTTTGTAAGTGGTGTTCCCGGTAGGCTGTAAGAGCACTTTGCAGAGCGAGTTGTTTCCTAGCTTCCCAAAGAGCTGGAAGCAAGATGCTCTGGGGCCCAACTCGCCCTTTGGAAAGAAGCCTGCACGTTGTGCCTTCAGCTCCAGGGCAATGTAGCACACCCAGAGCAGAAGTTCTGCTTCAGCCATATCAGGCCTGCAAAGAAACTGCGTTTCACAGGCCTTTGTAAGAGATGTTCCCGGTAGGCTGTAAGAGCACTGTGCAGAGCGAGTTGTTTCTTAGCTTCCCAAAGAGCTGGAAGCAAGATGCTCTGGGGCCCAACTCGCCCTTTGGAAAGAAGCCTGCACGTTGTGCCTTTCAGCTTTAGGGCAATGTAGCAGACCCAGAGCAGTAGTTCTGCTGCAGCCAGATGAGGCCTGCAAAGAAACTGCGTTTCACAGGCCTTTGTAAGAGATGTTCCCGGTAGGCTGTGAGAGCACTGTGCAGAGCGAGTTGTTTCTTAGCTTCCCAAAGAGCTGGAAGCAAGAAGCTCTGGGGCCCAACTCGCCCTTTGGAAAGAAGCCTGCACGTTGTGCCTTTCAGCTCTAGGGCAATGTAGCACACCCAGAGCGGAAGTTCTGCGTCAGCGAGATCAGGCCTGCAAAGAAACTGCGTTTCACAGGCCTTTGTAAGTGGTGTTCCCGGTAGGCTGCAAGAGTACTTTGCAGAGCGAGTTGTTTCTTAGATTCCCAAAGAGCTGGAAGCAAGATGCTCTTGGGCCCAACTTGCCGTTTGGAAAGAAGCCTGCACGTTGTGCCTTTCAGCTCTAGGGCAATGCAGAACACCAGAGCAGAAGTTCTGCTTCAGCCAGATAAGGCCTGCAAAGAAACTGGGTTTCACAGGCCTTTGTAATGGATGTTGCCGGTAGGCTGTAAGAGCACTGTGCAGAGCGAGTTGCTTCTTAGCTTCCCAAAGAGCTGGAAGCAAGATGCTCTGGGTCCAACTCGCCCTTTGGAAAATAGACTGCACGTTGTGCCTTTCAGCTCTAGGGCAATGTAGCACACCCAGAGCAGAAGTTCTACTTCAGCCAGATCAGTCCTGCAGCGAAACTGCGTTTCACAGGCCTTTGTAAGAGATGTTCCCGGTAGGCTGTAAGATCGCTTTGCAGAGCGAGTTGTTTCTTAGCTTCCCAAAGAGCTGGAAGCAAGATGCTCTGGGGCCCAACTCGCCCTTTGGAAAGAAGCCTGCACGTTGTGCCTTTCTGCTCTAGGGCAATGTAGCACACCCAGAGCAGAAGTTCTGCTTCAGCCAGATCAGGCCTGCAAAGAAACTGCGTTTCACCGGCCTTTGTAAGAGATGTTCCAGGTAGGCTGTGAGAGCACTGTGCAGAGCGAGTTGTTTCTTAGCTTCCCAAAGAGCTGGAAGCAAGATGCTCTGGGTCCAACTCGCCCTTTGGAAAAAAGCCTGCACGTTGTGCCTTTCAGCTCTAGGGCAATGTAGCACACCCAGAGCAGAAGTTCTGCTTCAGCCAGATCAGGCCTGCAAAGAAACTGCGTTTCACAGGCCTTTGTAGGAGATGTTCCCGGTAGGCTGTGAGAGCACTGTGCAGAGCGAGTTGTTTCTTAGCTTCCCAAAGAGCTGGAAGCAAGATGCTCTGGGGCCCAACTCGCCCTTTGGAAAGAAGCCTGCACGTTGTGCCTTTCAGCTCTAGGGCATTGTAGAAAAACAGAGCAGAAGTTCTGCATCAGCCAGATCAGGCCTGCAAAGAAACTGCGTTTCACAGGCCTTTGTAAGAGATGTTCCCGGTAGGCTGTAAGAGCACTGTGCAGAGCGAGTGGTTTCTTAGCTTCCGAAAGAGCTGGAAGCAAGATGCTCTGGGGCCCAACTCGCCCTTTGGAAAGAAGCCTGCACGTTTTGCCTTTCAGCTCTAGGGCAATGTAGCATACCCAGAGCTGACGTTCTACTTCAGCCAGATCAGTCCTGCAGAGAAACTGCGTTTCACAGGACTCTGTAAGTGATGTTCCCGGTAGGCTGTAAGAGCACTTTGCAGAGCGAGTTGTTTCTTAGCTTCCCAAAGACCTTGAAGCAAGATGCTCTGGGGACCAACTCACCCTTTGGAAAGAAGCCTGCACGTTGTGCCTTTCTGCTCTAGGGCAATGTAGCACACCCAGAGCAGAAGTTCTGCTTCAGCCAGATCAGGCCTGCAGAGAAACTGCGTTTCACAGGCCTTTGTAAGTGGTGTTCCCGGTAGGCTGCAAGAGTACTTTGCAGAGCGAGTTGTTTCTTAGATTCCCAAAGAGCTGGAAGCAAGATGCTCTTGGGCCCAAATTGCCGTTTGGAAAGAAGCCTGCACGTTGTGCCTTTCAGCTCTAGGGCAATGCAGAACACCAGAGCAGAAGTTCTGCCTCAGGGAGATCAGGCCTGCAAAGAAACTGGGTTTCACAGGCCTTTGTAAGGGATGTTGCCGGTAGGCTGTAAGAGCACTGTGCAGAGCGAGTTGCTTCTTAGCTTCCCAAAGAGCTGGAAGCAAGATGCTCTGGGTCCAACTAGCCCATTGGAAAATAGACTGCACGTTGTGCCTTTCAGCTCTAGGGCAATGTAGCACACCCAGAGCAGAAGTTCTACTTCAGCCAGATCAGTCCTGCAGCGAAACTGCGTTTCACAGGCCTTTGTCAGAGATGTTCCCGGTAGGCTGTAAGAGCGCTTTGCAGAGCGAGTTGTTTCTTAGCTTCCCAAAGAGCTGGAAGCAAGATGCTCTGGGGCCCAACTCGCCCTTTGGAAAGAAGCCTGCACGTTGTGCCTTTCTGCTCTAGGGCAATGTAGCACACCCAGAGCAGAAGTTCTGCTTCAGCCAGATCAGGCCTGCAAAGAAACTGCGTTTCCCAGGCCATTGTAAGAGATGTTCCAGGTAGGCTGTGAGAGCACTGTGCAGAGCGAGTTGTTTCTTAGCTTCCCAAAGAGCTGGAAGCAAGATGCTCTGGGTCCAACTCGCCCTTTGGAAAAAAGCCTGCACGTTGTGCCTTTCAGCTCTAGGGCAATGTAGCACACCCAGAGCAGAAGTTCTGCTTCAGCCAGATCAGGCCTGCAAAGAAACTGCGTTTCACAGGCCTTTGTAAGAGATGTTCCCGGTAGGCTGTAAGAGCACTGTGCAGAGCGAGTTGTTTCTTAGCTTCCCAAAGAGCTGGAAGCAAGATGCTCTGGGGCCCAACTCGCCCTTTGGAAAGAAGCCTGCACGTTGTGACTTTCAGCTCTAGGGCATTGTAGAAAAACAGAGCAGAAGTTCTGCATCAGCCAGATCAGGCCTGCAAAGAAACTGCGTTTCACAGGCCTTTGTAAGAGATGTTCCCGGTAGGCTGTAAGAGCACTGTGCAGAGCGAGTTGTTTCTTAGCTTCCCAAAGAGCTGGAAGCAAGATGCTCTGGGGCCCAACTCGCCCTTTGGAAAGAAGCCTGCACGTTGTGCCTTTCAGCTCTAGGGCAAGGTAAAGCACCCGGAGCAGAAGTTCTACTTCAGCCAGATCAGGCCTGCAGAGAAACTGCGTTTCACAGGCCTTTGCAAGTGATGTTCCCGGTAGGCTGTAAGAGCACTGTGCAGAGCGAGTTGTTTCTTAGCTTCCCAAAGAGCTGAAAGCAAGATGCTCTGGGTCCCAACTCGCCCTTTGGAAAGAAGCCTGCACGTTGTGCCTTTCTGCTCTAGGGCAATGTCGCACACCCAGAGCAGAAGTTCTGCTTCATCCTTATGAGGCCTGCAAAGAAACTGGGTTTCACAGGCCTTTGTAAGAGGTGTACCCGGTAGGCTCTAAGAGCACTGTGCAGAGCGATTTGTTTCTTAGCTTCCCAGAGAGCTGGAAGCAAGATGCTCTGGGGCCCAACTCGCCCTTTGGAAAGAAGCCTGCACGTTGTGCCTTTCTGCTCTAGGGCAATGTAGCACACCCAGAGCAGAAGTTCTGCTTCAGCCAGATCAGGCCTGCAAAGAAACTGCGTTTCACAGGCCTTTTTAAGAGATGTTCCCGGTAGGGTGTAAGAGCACTGTGCATAGCGAGTTGTTTCTTAGCTTCCCAAAGAGCTGGAAGCAAGATTCTCTGGGGCCCAACTCGCCCTGTGGAAAGAAGCCTGCACGTTTTGCCTTTCAGCTCTACGGCAATGTAGCACACCCAGAGCAGAAGTTCTGCTTCATCCTTATGAGGCCTGCAAAGAAACTGGGTTTCACAGGCCTTTGTAAGAGGTGTACCCGGTAGGCTCTAAGAGCACTGTGCAGAGCGAGTTGTTTCTTAGCTTCCCAAAGAGCTGGAAGCAAGATGCTCTGGGGCCCAAGTCGCCCTTTGGAAAGAAGCCTGCACGTTGTGCCTTTCAGCTCTAGGGCAATGTAGCACACCCAGAGCAGAAGTTCTGCTTCAGCCAGATCAGGCCTGCAGAGAAACTGCGTTTCACAGGCCTTTGTAAGAGATGTTCCCGGTAGGCTGTAAGAGAACTGTGCAGAGCGAGTTGTTTATTAGCTTCCCAAAGAGCTGGAAGCAAGATGCTCTGGGGCCCAACTCGCCCTTTGGAAAGAAGCCTGCACGTTGTGCCTTTCAGCTCTAGGGCAAGCTAAAGCACCCAGAGCAGAAGTTCTACTTCAGCCAGATCAGGCCTGCAGAGAAACTGCGTTTCACAGGCCTTTGTAGGGGATGTTCCCGGTAGGCTGTAAGAGCACTGTGCAGAGCGAGTTGTTTCTTAGCTTCCCAAAGAGCTGGAAGCAAGATGCTCTGGGGCCCAACTCGCCCTTTGGAAAGAAGCCTGCACGTTGTGCCTTTCTCATCTAGGACAATGTAGCACACCCAGAGCAGAAGTTCTGCTTCAGCCAGATCAGGCCTGCAAAGAAACTGCGTTTCACAGGCCTTTGTAAGAGATGTTCCCGGTAGGCTGTAAGAGCACTGTGCAGAGCGAGTTGTTTCTTAGCTTCCCAAAGAGCTGGAAGCAAGATGCTCTGGGGCCCAACTCGCCCTTTGGAAAGAAGCCTGCACGTTGTGCCTTTCAGCTCTAGGGCAATGTAGCATACCCAGAGCTGACTTTCTACTTCAGCCAGATCAGTCCTGCAGAGAAACTGCGTTTCACAGGACTCTGTAAGTGATGTTCCCGGTAGGCTGTAAGAGCACTTTGCAGAGCGAGTTGTTTCTTAGCTTCCCAAAGAACTGGAAGCAAGATGCTCTGGGGACCAACTCACCCTTTGGAAAGAAGCCTGCACGTTGTGCCTTTCTAATCTAGGGCAATGTAGCACACCCAGAGCAGAAGTTCTGCTTCAGCCAGATCAGGCCTGCAGAGAAACTGCGTTTCACAGGCCTTTGTAAGAGATGTTCCCGGTAGGCTGTAAGAGAACTGTGCAGAGCGAGTTGTTTATTAGCTTCCCAAAGAGCTGGAAGCAAGATGCTCTGGGGCCCAACTCGCCCTTTGGAAAGAAGCCTGCACGTTGTGCCTTTCAGCTCCAGGGCAAGCTAAAGCACCCAGAGCAGAAGTTCTGCTTCAGCCAGATCAGGCCTGCAGAGAAACTGCGTTTCACAGGCCTTTGTAAGAGATGTTCCCGGTAGGCTGTAAGAGCACTGTGCAGAGCGAGTTGTTTCTTAGCTTCCCAAAGAGCTGGAAGCAAGATGCTCTGGGGCCCAAGTCGCCCTTTGGAAAGAAGCCTGCACGTTGTGCCTTTCTGCTCTAGGGCAATGTAGCACACCCAGAGCAGAAGTTCTGCTTCAGCCAGATCAGGCCTGCAAAGAAACTGCGTTTCACAGGCCTTTTTAAGAGATGTTCCCGGTAGGGTGTAAGAGCACTGTGCATAGCGAGTTGTTTCTTAGCTTCCCAAAGAGCTGGAAGCAAGATTCTCTGGGGCCCAACTCGCCCTGTGGAAAGAAGCCTGCACGTTTTGCCTTTCAGCTCTACGGCAATGTAGCACACCCAGAGCAGAAGTTCTTCTTCAGCCTTATCAGGCCTGCAAAGAAACTGCATTTCACAGGCCTTTGTAAGAGATGTTCCCGGTAGCCTGTAAGAGCACTGTGCAGAGCGAGTTGTTTCTTAGCTTCCCAAAGAGCTGGAAGCAAGATGCTCTGGGGCCCAAGTCGCCCTTTGGAAAGAAGCCTGCACGTTGTGCCTTTCAGCTCTAGGGCAATGTAGCACACCCAGAGCAGAAGTTCTGCTTCAGCCAGATCAGGCCTGCAGAGAAACTGTGTTTCACAGGCCTTTGTAAGAGATGTTCCCGGTAGGCTGTAAGAGAACTGTGCAGAGCGAGTTGTTTATTAGCTTCCCAAAGAGCTGGAAGCAAGATGCACTGTGGCCCAACTCGCCCTTTGGAAAGAAGCCTGCACGTTGTGCCTTTCAGCTCTAGGGCAAGCTAAAGCACCCAGAGCAGAAGTTCTACTTCAGCCAGATCAGGCCTGCAGAGAAACTGCGTTTCACAGGCCTTTGTAGGGGATGTTCCCGGTAGGCTGTAAGAGCACTGTGCAGAGCGAGTTGTTTCTTAGCTTCCCAAAGAGCTGGAAGCAAGATGCTCTGGGGCCCAACTCGCCCTTTGGAAAGAAGCCTGCACGTTGTGCCTTTCTCATCTAGGACAATGTAGCACACCCAGAGCAGAAGTTCTGCTTCAGCCAGATCAGGCCTGCAAAGAAACTGCGTTTCACAGGCCTTTGTAAGAGATGTTCCCGGTAGGCTGTAAGAGCACTGTGCAGAGCGAGTTGTTTCTTAGCTTCCCAAAGAGCTGGAAGCAAGATGCTCAGGGGCCCAACTCGCCCTTTGGAAAGAAGCCTGCACGTTGTGCCTTTCAGCTCTAGGGCAATGTAACATACCCAGAGCTGACTTTCTACTTCAGCCAGATCAGTCCTGCAGAGAAACTGCGTTTCACAGGACTCTGTAAGTGATGTTCCCGGTAGGCTGTAAGAGCACTTTGCAGAGCGAGTTGTTTCTTAGCTTCCCAAAGAACTGGAAGCAAGATGCTCTGGGGACCAACTCACCCTTTTGGAAAGAAGCCTGCACGTTGTGCCTTTCTGCTCTAGGGCAATGTAGCACACCCAGAGCAGAAGTTCTGCTTCAGCCAGATCAGGCCTGCAGAGAAACTGCGTTTCACAGGCCTTTGTAAGAGATGTTCCCGGTAGGCTGTAAGAGAACTGTGCAGAGCGAGTTGTTTATTAGCTTCCCAAAGAGCTGGAAGCAAGATGCTATGGGGCCCAACTCGCCCTTTGGAAAGAAGCCTGCACGTTGTGCCTTTCAGCTCCAGGGCAAGCTAAAGCACCCAGAGCAGAAGTTCTGCTTCAGCCAGATCAGGCCTGCAGAGAAACTGCGTTTCACAGGCCTTTGTAAGAGATGTTCCCGGTAGGCTGTAAGAGCACTGTGCAGAGCGAGTTGTTTCTTAGCTTCCAAAAGAGCTGGAAGCAAGATGCTCTGGGGCCCAAGTCGCCCTTTGGAAAGAAGCCTGCACGTTGTGCCTTTCAGCTCTAGGGCAATGTAGCACACCCAGAGCAGAAGTTCTGCTTCAGCTAGATCAGGCCTGCAAAGAAACTGCGTTTCACAGGCCTTTGTAAGAGATGTTCCCGGTAGGCTGTAAGAGCACTGTGCAGAGCGATTTGTTTCTTAGCTTCCCAAAGAGCTGGAAGCAAGATGCTCAGGGGCCCAACTCGCCCTTTGTAAAGAAGCCTGCACGTTGTGCCTTTCAGCTCTAGGGCAATGTAGCACACCCAGAGCAGAAGTTCTGCTTCAGCCAGATCAGGCCTGCAAAGAAACTGCGTTTCACAGGCCTTTGTAAGAGATGTTCCCGGTAGGCTGTAAGAGCACTGTGCAGAGCGAGTGGTTTCTTAGCTTCCCAAAGAGCTGGAAGCAAGATGCTCTGGGGCCCAACTCGCCCTTTGGAAAGAAGCCTGCACGTTGTGACTTTCAGCTCTAGGGCATTGTAGAAAAACAGAGCAGAAGTTCTGCATCAGCCAGATCAGGCCTGCAAAGAAACTGCGTTTCACAGGCCTTTGTAAGAGATGTTCCCGGTAGGCTGTAAGAGCACTGTGCAGAGCGATTTGTTTCTTAGCTTCCCAAAGAGCTGGAAGCAAGATGCTCAGGGGCCCAACTCGCCCTTTGGAAAGAAGCCTGCACGTTGTGCCTTTCAGCTCTAGGGCAATGTAGCACACCCAGAGCAGTAGTTCTGCTGCAGCCAGATGAGGCCTGCAAAGAAACTGCGTTTCACAGGCCTTTGTAAGAGATGTTCCCGGTAGGCTGTGAGAGCACTGTGAAGAGCGAGTTGTTTCTTAGCTTCCCAAAGAGCTGGAAGCAAGATGCTCTGTGTCCCAACTCTCTCTTTGGAAAGAAGCCTGCACGTTGTGCCTTTCAGCTCTAGTGCAAAGTAGCACACCCAGAGCAGAAGTCCTGCTTCAGCCAGATCAGGCCTGCAAAGAAACTGCGTTTCACAGGCCTTTGTAAGAGATGTTCCCGGTAGGCTGTGAGAGCACTGTGCAGAGCGAGTTGTTTCTTAGCTTCCCAAAGAGCTGGAAGCAAGATGCTCTGGGTCCAACTCGCCCTTTGGAAAACAGCCTGCACGTTGTGCCTTTCAGCTCTAGGGCAATGTAGCACACCCAGAGCAGAAGTTCTGCTTCAGCCAGATCAGGCCTGCAAAGAAACTGCGTTTCACAGGCCTTTGTAAGAGATGTTCCCGGTAGGCTGTAAGAGCACTGTGCAGAGCGAGTTGTTTCTTAGCTTCCCAAAGAGCTGGAAGCAAGATGCTCTGGGGCCCAACTCGCCCTTTGGAAAGAAGCCTGCACGTTGTGTCTTTCAGCTCTAGGGCAAGCTAAAGCACCCGGAGCAGAAGTTCTACTTCAGCCAGATCAGGCCTGCAGAGAAACTGCGTTTCACAGGCCTTTGCAAGTGAGGTTCCCGGTAGGCTGTAAGAGCACTGTGCAGAGCGAGTTGTTTCTTAGCTTCCCAAAGAGCTGGAAGCAAGATGCTCTGGGTGCCAACTCGCCCTTTGGAAAGAAGCCTGCACGTTGTGCCTTTCTGCTCTAGGGCAATGTAGCACACCCAGAGCAGAAGTTCTGCTTCATCCTTATGAAGCCTGCAAAGAAATTGGGTTTCACAGTCCTTTGTAAGAGATGTACCCGGTAGGCTCTAAGAGCACTGTGCAGAGCGAGTTGTTTCTTAGCTTCGCAAAGAGCTGGAAGCAAGATGCTCTGGGGCCGAACTCGCCCTTTGGAAAGAAGCCTGCACGTTGTGCCTTTCTGCTCTAGGGCAATGTAGCACACCCAGAGCTGAAGTTCTGCTTCAGCCAGATCACGCCTGCAAAGAAACTGCGTTTCACAGGCCTTTGAAAGAGATGTTCCTGGTAGGCTGTAAGAGCACTGTGCAGAGCGAGTTGTTTCTTAGCTTCCCAAAGAGCTGGAAGCAAGATGCTCTGGGGACCAACTCGCCTTTTGGAAAGAAGCCTGCACGTTGTGACTTTCAGCTCTAGGGCATTGTAGAACAACAGAGCAGAAGTTCTGCTTCAGCCAGATCAGGCCTGCAAAGAAACTGCGTTTCACAGGCCTTTGTCAGAGATGTTCCCGGTAGGCTGTAAGAGCACTGTGCAGAGCGAGTTGTTTCTTAGCTTCCCAAAGAGCTGGAAGCAAGATGCTCTGGGGCCCAACTCACCCTTTGGAAAGAAGCCTGCACGTTGTGCCTTTCTGCTCTAGGGCAATGTAGCACACCCAGAGCAGAAGTTCTGCTTCATCCATGTGAGGCCTGCAAAGAAATTGGGTTTCACAGTCCTTTGTAAGAGATGTACCCGTAGGCTCTAAGAGCACTGTGCAGAGCGAGTTGCTTCTTAGCTTCCCAAAGAGCTGGAAGCAAGATGCTCTGGGGCCGAACTCGCCCTTTGGAAAGAAGCCTGCACGTTGTGCCTTTCTGCTCTAGGGCAATGTAGCACACCCAGAGCTGAAGTTCTGCTTCAGCCAGATCAGGCCTGCAAAGAAACTGCGTTTCACAGGCCTCTGTAAGAGATGTTCCCGGTAGGCTGTAAGAGCACTGTGCAGAGCGAGTTGTTTCTTAGCTTCCCAAAGAGCTGGAAGCAAGATGCTCTGGGGCCCAACTCGCCCTTTGGATAGAAGCCTGCACGTTTTGCCTTTCAGCTCCAGGGCAATGTAGAGCACCCAGAGCAGAAGTTCTACTTCAGCCAGATCAGTCCTGCAGAGAAACTGCGTTTCACAGGCCTTTGTAAGTGATGTTCCCGGTAGGCTGTAAGAGCACTTTGCAGAGCGAGTTGTTTCTTAGCTTCCCAAAGAGCTGGAAGCAAGATGCTCTGGGGCCCAACTCGCCCTTTGGAAAGAAGCCTGCACGTTGTGTCTTTCTGATCTAGGGCAATGTAGCACACCCAGAGCAGAAGTTCTGCTTCAGCCAGATCAGGCCTGCAAAGAAACTGCGTTTCACAGGCCTTTGTAAGAGATGTTCCCGGTAGGCTGTAAGAGCACTGTGCAGAGCGAGTTGTTTCTTAGCTTCCCAAAGAGCTGGAAGCAAGATGCTCAGGAGCCCAACTCGCCCTTTGGAAAGAAGCCTGCATGTTGTGCCTTTCAGCTCTAGGGTAATGTAGCACACCCAGAGCAGAAGTTCTGCTTCAGCCAGATCAGGCCTACAGAGAAACTGCGTTTCACAGGCCTTTGTAAGAGATGTTCCCGGTAGGCTGTAAGAGCACTGTGCAGAGCGAGTTGTTTCTTAGCTTCCCAAAGAGCTGGAAGCAAGATGCTCTTGGGCCCAACTCGCCGTTTGGAAAGAAGCCTGCACGTTGTGCCTTTCAGGTTTAGGGCAATGTAGCAGACCCAGAGCAGTAGTTCTGCTGCAGCCAGATGAGGCCTGCAAAGAAACTGCGTTTCACAGGCCTTTGTAAGAGATGTTCCCGGTAGGCTGTGAGAGCACTGTGCAGAGCGAGTTGTTTCTTAGCTTCCCAAAGAGCTGGAAGTAAGAAGCTCTGGGGCCCAACTCGCCCTTTGGAAAGAAGCCTGTACGTTGTGCCTTTCAGCTCTAGGGCAATGTAGCACACCCAGAGCAGAAGTTCTGCGTCAGCGATATCAGGCCTGCAAAGAAACTCCGTTTCACAGGCCTTTGTTAGAGATGTTCCCGGTAGGCTGTAAGAGCACTGTGCAGAGCGAGTTCTTTCTTAGCGTCCCAAAGAGCTGGAAGCAAGATGCTCTGGCGACCAACTCGCCCTTTGGAAAGAAGCCTGCACGTTTTGCCTTTCAGCTCTAGGGCATTGTAGAAAAACAGAGCAGAAGTTCTGCATCAGCCAGATCAGGCCTGCAAAGAAACTGCGTTTCACAGGCCTTTGTAAGAGATGTTCCCGGTAGGCTGTAAGAGCACTGTGCAGAGCGAGTGGTTTCTTAGCTTCCGAAAGAGCTGGAAGCAAGATGCTCTGGGGCCCAACTCGCCCTTTGGATAGAAGCCTGCACATTGTGCCTTTCAGCTCCAGGGCAATGTAGAGCACCCAGAGTAGAAGTTCTACTTCAGCCAGATCAGTCCTGCAGAGAAACTGCGTTTCACAGGCCTTTGTAAGTGATGTTCCCGGTAGGCTGTAAGAGCACTGTGCAGAGCGAGTTGTTTCTTAGCTTCCCAAAGAGCTGGAAGCAAGATGCTCAGGGGCCCAACTCGCCCTTTGGAAAGAAGCCTGCACGTTGTGCCTTTCAGCTCTAGGGCAATGTAGCACACCCAGAGCAGTAGTTCTGCTGCAGCCAGATGAGGCCTGCAAAGAAACTGCGTTTCACAGGCCTTTGTAAGAGATGTTCCCGGTAGGCTGTGAGAGCACTGTGAAGAGCGAGTTGTTTCTTAGCTTCCCAACGAGCTGGAAGCAAGATGCTCTGGGGCCCAACTCTCTCTTTGGAAAGAAGCCTGCACGTTGTGCCTTTCAGCTCTAGTGCAAAGTAGCACACCCAGAGCAGAAGTCCTGCTTCAGCCAGATCAGGCCTGCAAAGAAACTGCGTTTCACAGGCCTTTGTAAGAGATGTTCCCGGTAGGCTGTAAGAGCACTGTGCAGAGCGAGTTGTTTCTTAGCTTCCCAAAGAGCTGGAAGCAAGATGCTCTGGGGCCCAACTCGCCCTTTGGAAAGAAGCCTGCACGTTTTGCCTTTCACCTCTAGGGCAATGTAGCATACCCAGAGCTGACGTTCTACTTCAGCCAGATCAGTCCTGCAGAGAAACTGCGTTTCACAGGACTCTGTAAGTGATGTTCCCGGTAGGCTGTAAGAGCACTTTGCAGAGCGAGTTGTTTCTTAGCTTCCCAAAGACCTTGAAGCAAGATGCTCTGGGGACCAACTCACCCTTTGGAAAGAAGCCTGCACGTTGTGCCTTTCTGCTCTAGGGCAATGTAGCACACCCAGAGCAGAAGTTCTGCTTCAGCCAGATCAGGCCTGCAGAGAAACTGCGTTTCACAGGCCTTTGTAAGTGGTGTTCCCGGTAGGCTGCAAGAGTACTTTGCAGAGCGAGTTGTTTCTTAGATTCCCAAAGAGCTGGAAGCAAGATGCTCTTGGGCCCAAATTGCCGTTTGGAAAGAAGCCTGCACGTTGTGCCTTTCAGCTCTAGGGCAATGCAGAACACCAGAGCAGAAGTTCTGCCTCATCCAGATCAGGCCTGCAAAGAAACTGCGTTTCACAGGCCTTTGTAAGGGATGTTGCCGGTAGGCTGTAAGAGCACTGTGCAGAGCGAGTTGCTTCTTAGCTTCCCAAAGAGCTGGAAGCAAGATGCTCTGGGTCCAAATAGCCCATTGGAAAATAGACTGCACGTTGTGCCTTTCAGCTCTAGGGCAATGTAGCACACCCAGAGCAGAAGTTCTACTTCAGCCAGATCAGTCCTGCAGCGAAACTGCGTTTCACAGGCCTTTGTAAGAGATGTTCCCGGTAGGCTGTAAGAGCGCTTTGCAGAGCGAGTTGTTTCTTAGCTTCCCAAAGAGCTGGAAGCAAGATGCTCTGGGGCCCAACTCGCCCTTTGGAAAGAAGCCTGCACGTTGTGCCTTTCTGCTCTAGGGCAATGTAGCACACCCAGAGCAGAAGTTCTGCTTCAGCCAGATCAGGCCTGCAAAGAAACTGCGTTTCACAGGCCTTTGTAAGAGATGTTCCCGGTAGGCTGTAAGAGCACTGTGCAGAGCGAGTTGTTTCTTAGCTTCCCAAAGAGCTGGAAGCAAGATGCTCAGGGGCCCAACTCGCCCTTTGGAAAGAAGCCTGCACGTTGTGCCTTTCAGCTCTAGGGCAATGTAGCATACCCAGAGCTGACTTTCTACTTCAGCCAGATCAGTCCTGCAGAGAAACTGCGTTTCACAGGACTCTGTAAGTGATGTTCCCGGTAGGCTGTAAGAGCACTTTGCAGAGCGAGTTGTTTCTTAGCTTCCCAAAGAACTGGAAGCAAGATGCTCTGGGGACCAACTCACCCTTTGGAAAGAAGCCTGCACGTTGTGCCTTTCTAATCTAGGGCAATGTAGCACACCCAGAGCAGAAGTTCTGCTTCAGCCAGATCAGGCCTGCAGAGAAACTGCGTTTCACAGGCCTTTGTAAGAGATGTTCCCGGTAGGCTGTAAGAGAACTGTGCAGAGCGAGTTGTTTATTAGCTTCCCAAAGAGCTGGAAGCAAGATGCTCTGGGGCCCAACTCGCCCTTTGGAAAGAAGCCTGCACGTTGTGCCTTTCAGCTCCAGGGCAAGCTAAAGCACCCAGAGCAGAAGTTCTGCTTCAGCCAGATCAGGCCTGCAGAGAAACTGCGTTTCACAGGCCTTTGTAAGAGATGTTCCCGGTAGGCTGTAAGAGCACTGTGCAGAGCGAGTTGTTTCTTAGCTTCCCAAAGAGCTGGAAGCAAGATGCTCTGGGGCCCAAGTCGCCCTTTGGAAAGAAGCCTGCACGTTGTGCCTTTCTGCTCTAGGGCAATGTAGCACACCCAGAGCAGAAGTTCTGCTTCAGCCAGATCAGGCCTGCAAAGAAACTGTGTTTCACAGGCCTTTTTAAGAGATGTTCCCGGTAGGGTGTAAGAGCACTGTGCATAGCGAGTTGTTTCTTAGCTTCCCAAAGAGCTGGAAGCAAGATTCTCTGGGGCCCAACTCGCCCTGTGGAAAGAAGCCTGGACGTTTTGCCTTTCAGCTCTACGGCAATGTAGCACACCCAGAGCAGAAGTTCTTCTTCAGCCTTATCAGGCCTGCAAAGAAACTGCATTTCACAGGCCTTTGTAAGAGATGTTCCCGGTAGCCTGTAAGAGCACTGTGCAGAGCGAGTTGTTTCTTAGCTTCCCAAAGAGCTGGAAGCAAGATGCTCTGGGGCCCAAGTCGCCCTTTGGAAAGAAGCCTGCACGTTGTGCCTTTCAGCTCTAGGGCAATGTAGCACACCCAGAGCAGAAGTTCTGCTTCAGCCAGATCAGGCCTGCAGAGAAACTGTGTTTCACAGGCCTTTGTAAGAGATGTTCCCGGTAGGCTGTAAGAGAACTGTGCAGAGCGAGTTGTTTATTAGCTTCCCAAAGAGCTGGAAGCAAGATGCTCTGGGGCCCAACTCGCCCTTTGGAAAGAAGCCTGCACGTTGTGCCTTTCAGCTCTAGGGCAAGCTAAAGCACCCAGAGCAGAAGTTCTACTTCAGCGAGATCAGGCCTGCAGAGAAACTGCGTTTCACAGGCCTTTGTAGGGGATGTTCCCGGTAGGCTGTAAGAGCACTGTGCAGAGCGAGTTGTTTCTTAGCTTCCCAAAGAGCTGGAAGCAAGATGCTCTGGGGCCCAACTCGCCCTTTGGAAAGAAGCCTGCACGTTGTGCCTTTCTCATCTAGGACAATGTAGCACACCCAGAGCAGAAGTTCTGCTTCAGCCAGATCAGGCCTACAGAGAAACTGCGTTTCACAGGCCTTTGTAAGAGATGTTCCCGGTAGGCTGTAAGAGCACTGTGCAGAGCGAGTTGTTTCTTAGCTTCCCAAAGAGCTGGAAGCAAGATGCTCAGGGGCCCAACTCGCCCTTTGGAAAGAAGCCTGCACGTTGTGCCTTTCAGCTCTAGGGCAATGTAGCATACCCAGAGCTGACTTTCTACTTCAGCCAGATCAGTCCTGCAGAGAAACTGCGTTTCACAGGACTCTGTAAGTGATGTTCCCGGTAGGCTGTAAGAGCACTTTGCAGAGCGAGTTGTTTCTTAGCTTCCCAAAGAACTGGAAGCAAGATGCTCTGGGGACCAACTCACCCTTTGGAAAGAAGCCTGCACGTTGTGCCTTTCTGCTCTAGGGCAATGTAGCACACCCAGAGCAGAAGTTCTGCTTCAGCCAGATCAGGCCTGCAGAGAAACTGCGTTTCACAGGCCTTTGTAAGAGATGTTCCCGGTAGGCTGTAAGAGAACTGTGCAGAGCGAGTTGTTTATTAGCTTCCCAAAGAGCTGGAAGCAAGATGCTATGGGGCCCAACTCGCCCTTTGGAAAGAAGCCTGCACGTTGTGCCTTTCAGCTCCAGGGCAAGCTAAAGCACCCAGAGCAGAAGTTCTGCTTCAGCCAGATCAGGCCTGCAGAGAAACTGCGTTTCACAGGCCTTTGTAAGAGATGTTCCCGGTAGGCTGTAAGAGCACTGTGCAGAGCGAGTTGTTTCTTAGCTTCCCAAAGAGCTGGAAGCAAGATGCTCTGGGGCCCAAGTCGCCCTTTGGAAAGAAGCCTGCACGTTGTGCCTTTCAGCTCTAGGGCAATGTAGCACACCCAGAGCAGAAGTTCTGCTTCAGCCAGATCAGGCCTGCAAAGAAACTGCGTTTCACAGGCCTTTGTAAGAGATGTTCCCGGTAGGCTGTAAGAGCACTGTGCAGAGCGATTTGTTTCTTAGCTTCCCAAAGAGCTGGAAGCAAGATGCTCAGGGGCCCAACTCGCACTTTGTAAAGAAGCCTGCACGTTGTGCCTTTCAGCTCTAGGGCAATGTAGCACACCCAGAGCAGAAGTTCTGCTTCAGCCAGATCAGGCCTGCAAAGAAACTGCGTTTCACAGGCCTTTGTAAGAGATGTTCCCGGTAGGCTGTAAGAGCACTGTGCAGAGCGAGTTGTTTCTTAGCTTCCCAAAGAGCTGGAAGCAAGATGCTCTGGGGCCCAACTCGCCCTTTGGAAAGAAGCCTGCACGTTGTGACTTTCAGCTCTAGGGCATTGTAGAAAAACAGAGCAGAAGTTCTGCATCAGCCAGATCAGGCCTGCAAAGAAACTGCGTTTCACAGGCCTTTGTAAGAGATGTTCCCGGTAGGCTGTAAGAGCACTGTGCAGAGCGAGTTGTTTCTTAGCTTCCCAAAGAGCTGGAAGCAAAATGCTCTGGGGCCCAACTCGCCCTTTGGATAGAAGCCTGCACATTGTGCCTTTCAGCTCCAGGGCAATGTAGAGCACCCAGAGTAGAAGTTCTACTTCAGCCAGATCAGTCCTGCAGAGAAACTGCGTTTCACAGGCCTTTGTAAGTGATGTTCCCGGTAGGCTGTAAGAGCACTGTGCAGAGCGAGTTGTTTCTTAGCTTCCCAAAGAGCTGGAAGCAAGATGCTCAGGGGCCCAACTCGCCCTTTGGAAAGAAGCCTGCACGTTGTGCCTTTCAGCTCTAGGGCAATGTAGCACACCCAGAGCAGTAGTTCTGCTGCAGCCAGATGAGGCCTGCAAAGAAACTGCGTTTCACAGGCCTTTGTAAGAGATGTTCCCGGTAGGCTGTGAGAGCACTGTGAAGAGCGAGTTGTTTCTTAGCTTCCCAAAGAGCTGGAAGCAAGATGCTCTGTGTCCCAACTCTCTCTTTGGAAAGAAGCCTGCACGTTGTGCCTTTCAGCTCTAGTGCAAAGTAGCACACCCAGAGCAGAAGTCCTGCTTCAGCCAGATCAGGCCTGCAAAGAAACTGCGTTTCACAGGCCTTTGTAAGAGATGTTCCCGGTAGGCTGTAAGAGCACTGTGCAGAGCGAGTTGTTTCTTAGCTTCCCAAAGAGCTGGAAGCAAGATGCTCTGGGGCCCAACTCGCCCTTTGGAAAGAAGCCTGCACGTTTTGCCTTTCAGCTCTAGGGCAATGTAGCATACCCAGAGCTGACTTTCAACTTCAGCCAGATCAGTCCTGCAGAGAAACTGCGTTTCACAGGACTCTGTAAGTGATGTTCCCGGTAGGCTGTAAGAGCACTTTGCAGAGCGAGTTGTTTCTTAGCTTCCCAAAGAACTGGAAGCAAGATGCTCTGGGGACCAACTCACCCTTTGGAAAGAAGCCTGCACGTTGTGCCTTTCTGCTCTAGGGCAATGTAGCACACCCAGAGCAGAAGTTCTGCTTCAGCCAGATCAGGCCTGCAGAGAAACTGCGTTTCACAGGCCTTTGTAAGTGGTGTTCCCGGTAGGTTGCAAGAGTACTTTGCAGAGCGAGTTGTTTCTTAGATTCCCAAAGAGCTGGAAGCAAGATGCTCTTGGGCCCAACTTGCCGTTTGGAAAGAAGCCTGCACGTTGTGCCTTTCAGCTCTAGGGCAATGCAGAACACCAGAGCAGAAGTTCTGCCTAAGCCAGATCAGGCCTGCAAAGAAACTGGGTTTCACAGGCCTTTGTAAGGGATGTTGCCGGTAGGCTGTAAGAGCACTGTGCAGAGCGAGTTGCTTCTTAGCTTCCCAAAGAGCTGGAAGCAAGATGCTCTGGGTCCAACTAGCCCTTTGGAAAATAGACTGCACGTTGTGCCTTTCAGCTCTAGGGCAATGTAGCACACCCAGAGCAGAAGTTCTACTTCAGCCAGATCAGTCCTGCAGCGAAACTGCGTTTCACAGGCCTTTGTAAGAGATGTTCCCGGTAGGCTGTAAGAGCACTGTGCAGAGCGAGTTGTTTCTTAGCTTCCCAAAGAAATGGAAGCAAGATGCTCTGGCTCCCAACTCGCCCTTTGGAAAGAAGCCTGCACGTTGTGCCTTTCTGCTCTAGGGCAATGTAGCACACCCAGAGCAGAAGTTCTGCTTCAGCCAGATCAGGCCTGCAAAGAAACTGCGTTTCACAGGCCTTTGTAAGAGATGTTCCAGGTAGGCTGTGAGAGCACTGTGCAGAGCGAGTTGTTTCTTAGCTTCCCAAAGAGCTGGAAGCAAGATGCTCTGGGTCCAACTCGCCCTTTGGAAAAAAGCCTGCACGTTGTGCCTTTCAGCTCTAGGGCAATGTAGCACACCCAGAGCAGAAGTTCTGCTTCAGCCAGATCAGGCCTGCAAAGAAACTGCGTTTCACAGGCCTTTGTAAGAGATGTTCCCGGTAGGCTGTAAGAGCACTGTGCAGAGCGAGTTGTTTCTTAGCTTCCCAAAGAGCTGGAAGCAAGATGCTCTGGGGCCCAACTCGCCCTTTGGAAAGAAGCCTGCACGTTGTGTCTTTCAGCTCTAGGGCAAGCTAAAGCACCCGGAGCAGAAGTTCTACTTCAGCCAGATCAGGCCTGCAGAGAAACTGCGTTTCACAGGCCTTTGCAAGTGATGTTCCCGGTAGGCTGTAAGAGCACTGTGCAGAGCGAGTTGTTTCTTAGCTTCCCAAAGAGCTGGAAGCAAGATGCTCTGGGTGCCAACTCGCCCTTTGGAAAGAAGCCTGCACGTTGTGCCTTTCTGCTCTAGGGCAATGTAGCACACCCAGAGCAGAAGTTCTGCTTCATCCTTATGAAGCCTGCAAAGAAATTGGGTTTCACAGTCCTTTGTAAGAGATGTACCCGGTAGGCTCTAAGAGCACTGTGCAGAGCGAGTTGTTTCTTAGCTTCGCAAAGAGCTGGAAGCAAGATGCTCTGGGGCCGAACTCGCCCTTTGGAAAGAAGCCTGCACGTTGTGCCTTTCTGCTCTAGGGCAATGTAGCACACCCAGAGCTGAAGTTCTGCTTCAGCCAGATCACGCCTGCAAAGAAACTGCGTTTCACAGGTCTTTGAAAGAGATGTTCCTGGTAGGCTGTAAGAGCACTGTGCAGAGCGAGTTGTTTCTTAGCTTCCCAAAGAGCTGGAAGCAAGATGCTCTGGGGACCAACTCGCCTTTTGGAAAGAAGCCTGCACGTTGTGACTTTCAGCTCTAGGGCATTGTAGAACAACAGAGCAGAAGTTCTGCTTCAGCCAGATCAGGCCTGCAAGGAAACTGCGTTTCACAGGCCTTTGTAAGAGATGTTCACGGTAGGCTGTAAGAGCACTGTGCAGAGCGAGTTGTTTCTTAGCTTCAGAAAGAGCTGCAAGCAAGATGCTCTGGGGCCCAACTCGCCCTTTGGAAAGAAGCCTGAACGTTGTGCCTTTCAGCTCTAGGGCAATCTAAAGCACCCAGAGCAGAAGTTCTGCTTCAGCCAGATCAGGCCTGCAAAGAAACTGCGTTTCACAGGCCTTTGTCAGAGATGTTCCCGGTAGGCTGTAAGAGCACTGTGCAGAGCGAGTTGTTTCTTAGCTTCCCAAAGAGCTGGAAGCAAGATGCTCTGGGGCCCAACTCACCCTTTGGAAAGAAGCCTGCACGTTGTGCCTTTCTGCTCTAGGGCAATGTAGCACACCCAGAGCAGAAGTTCTGCTTCATCCATATGAGGCCTGCAAAGAAATTGGGTTTCACAGTCCTTTGTAAGAGATGTACCCGTAGGCTGTAAGAGCACTGTGCAGAGCGAGTTGTTTCTTAGCTTCCCAAAGAGCTGGAAGCAAGATGCTCTGGGGCCCAACTCGCCCTTTGGATAGAAGCCTGCACGTTTTGCCTTTCAGCTCCAGGGCAATGTAGAGCACCCAGAGCAGAAGTTCTACTTCAGCCAGATCAGTCCTGCAGAGAAACTGCGTTTCACAGGCCTTTGTAAGTGATGTTCCCGGTAGGCTGTAAGAGCACTTTGCAGAGCGAGTTGTTTCTTAGCTTCCCAAAGAGCTGGAAGCAAGATGCTCTGGGTGCCAACTCGCCCTTTGGAAAGAAGCCTGCACGTTGTGCCTTTCTGCTCTAGGGCAATGTAGCACACCCAGAGCAGAAGTTCTGCTTCAGCCAGATCAGGCCTGCAAAGAAACTGCGTTTCACAGGCCTTTGTAAGAGATGTTCCCGGTAGGCTGTAAGAGCACTGTGCAGAGCGAGTTGTTTCTTAGCTTCCCAAAGAGCTGGAAGCAAGATGCTCAGGAGCCCAACTCGCCCTTTGGAAAGAAGCCTGCATGTTGTGCCTTTCAGCTCTAGGGTAATGTAGCACACCCAGAGCAGAAGTTCTGCTTCAGCCAGATCAGGCCTACAGAGAAACTGCGTTTCACAGGCCTTTGTAAGAGATGTTCCCGGTAGGCTGTAAGAGCACTGTGCAGAGCGAGTTGTTTCTTAGCTTCCCAAAGAGCTGGAAGCAAGATGCTCTTGGGCCCAACTCGCCGTTTGGAAAGAAGCCTGCACGTTGTGCCTTTCAGGTTTAGGGCAATGTAGCAGACCCAGAGCAGTAGTTCTGCTGCAGCCAGATGAGGCCTACAAAGAAACTGCGTTTCACAGGCCTTTGTAAGAGATGTTCCCGGTAGGCTGTGAGAGCACTGTGCAGAGCGAGTTGTTTCTTAGCTTCCCAAAGAGCTGGAAGTAAGAAGCTCTGGGGCCCAACTCGCCCTTTGGAAAGAAGCCTGTACGTTGTGCCTTTCAGCTCTAGGGCAATGTAGCACACCCAGAGCAGAAGTTCTGCGTCAGCGATATCAGGCCTGCAAAGAAACTCCGTTTCACAGGCCTTTGTTAGAGATGTTCCCGGTAGGCTGTAAGAGCACTGTGCAGAGCGAGTTCTTTCTTAGCGTCCCAAAGAGCTGGAAGCAAGATGCTCTGGCGACCAACTCGCCCTTTGGAAAGAAGCCTGCACGTTTTGCCTTTCAGCTCTAGGGCAATCTAGCATACCCAGAGCATAAGTTCTGCTTCAGCCAGACCAGGCCTGTAGAGAAACTGCGTTTCACAGGACTCTGTAAGTGATGTTCCCGGTAGGCTGTAAGAGCACTTTGCAGAGCGAGTTGTTTCTTAGCTTCCCAAAGAGCTGGAAGCAAGATGCTCTGGGGACCAACTCGCCCTTTGGAAAGAAGCCTGCACGTTGTGCCTTTCTGCTCTAGGGCAATGTAGCACACCCAGAGCAGAAGTTCTGCTTCATCCATATGAGGCCTGCAAAGAAACTGCGTTTCACAGGCCTTTGTAAGTGGTGTTCCCGGTAGGCTGTAAGAGCACTTTGCAGAGCGAGTTGTTTCCTAGCTTCCCAAAGAGCTGGAAGCAAGATGCTCTGGGGCCCAACTCGCCCTTTGGAAAGAAGCCTGCACGTTGTGCCTTCAGCTCCAGGGCAATGTAGCACACCCAGAGCAGAAGTTCTGCTTCAGCCATATCAGGCCTGCAAAGAAACTGCGTTTCACAGGCCTTTGTAAGAGATGTTCCCGGTAGGCTGTAAGAGCACTGTGCAGAGCGAGTTGTTTCTTAGCTTCCCAAAGAGCTGGAAGCAAGATGCTCTGGGGCCCAACTCGCCCTTTGGAAAGAAGCCTGCACGTTGTGCCTTTCAGCTTTAGGGCAATGTAGCAGACCCAGAGCAGTAGTTCTGCTGCAGCCAGATGAGGCCTGCAAAGAAACTGCGTTTCACAGGCCTTTGTAAGAGATGTTCCCGGTAGGCTGTGAGAGCACTGTGCAGAGCGAGTTGTTTCTTAGCTTCCCAAAGAGCTGGAAGCAAGAAGCTCTGGGGCCCAACTCGCCCTTTGGAAAGAAGCCTGCACGTTGTGCCTTTCAGCTCTAGGGCAATGTAGCACACCCAGAGCGGAAGTTCTGCGTCAGCGAGATCAGGCCTGCAAAGAAACTGCGTTTCACAGGCCTTTGTAAGTGGTGTTCCCGGTAGGCTGCAAGAGTACTTTGCAGAGCGAGTTGTTTCTTAGATTCCCAAAGAGCTGGAAGCAAGATGCTCTGGGTCCAACTAGCCCATTGGAAAATAGACTGCACGTTGTGCCTTTCAGCTCTAGGGCAATGTAGCACACCCAGAGCAGTAGTTCTACTTCAGCCAGATCAGTCCTGCAGCGAAACTGCGTTTCACAGGCCTTTGTAAGAGATGTTCCCGGTAGGCTGTAAGAGCGCTTTGCAGAGCGAGTTGTTTCTTAGCTTCCCAAAGAGCTGGAAGCAAGATGCTCTGGGGCCCAACTCGCCCTTTGGAAAGTAGCCTGCACGTTGTGCCTTTCTGCTCTAGGGCAATGTAGCACACCCAGAGCAGAAGTTCTGCTTCAGCCAGATCAGGCCTGCAAAGAAACTGCGTTTCACAGGCCATTGTAAGAGATGTTCCAGGTAGGCTGTGAGAGCACTGTGCAGAGCGAGTTGTTTCTTAGCTTCCCAAAGAGCTGGAAGCAAGATGCTCTGGGTCCAACTCGCCCTTTGGAAAAAAGCCTGCACGTTGTGCCTTTCAGCTCTAGGGCAATGTAGCACACCCAGAGCAGAAGTTCTGCTTCAGCCAGATCAGGCCTGCAAAGAAACTGCGTTTCACAGGCCTTTGTAAGAGATGTTCCCGGTAGGCTGTAAGAGCACTGTGCAGAGCGAGTTGTTTCTTAGCTTCCCAAAGAGCTGGAAGCAAGATGCTCTGGGGCCCAACTCGCCCTTTGGAAAGAAGCCTGCACGTTGTGACTTTCAGCTCTAGGGCATTGTAGAAAAACAGAGCAGAAGTTCTGCATCAGCCAGATCAGGCCTGCAAAGAAACTGCGTTTCACAGGCCTTTGTAAGAGATGTTCCCGGTAGGCTGTAAGAGCACTGTGCAGAGCGAGTTGTTTCTTAGCTTCCCAAAGAGCTGGAAGCAAGATGCTCTGGGGCCCAACTCGCCCTTTGGAAAGAAGCCTGCACGTTGTGCCTTTCAGCTCTAGGGCAAGGTAAAGCACCCGGAGCAGAAGTTCTACTTCAGCCAGATCAGGCCTGCAGAGAAACTGCGTTTCACAGGCCTTTGCAAGTGATGTTCCCGGTAGGCTGTAAGAGCACTGTGCAGAGCGAGTTGTTTCTTAGCTTCCCAAAGAGCTGAAAGCAAGATGCTCTGGGTCCCAACTCGCCCTTTGGAAAGAAGCCTGCACGTTGTGCCTTTCTGCTCTAGGGCAATGTAGCACACCCAGAGCAGAAGTTCTGCTTCATCCTTATGAGGCCTGCAAAGAAACTGGGTTTCACAGGCCTTTGTAAGAGGTGTACCCGGTAGGCTCTAAGAGCACTGTGCAGAGCGATTTGTTTCTTAGCTTCCCAGAGAGCTGGAAGCAAGATGCTCTGGGGCCCAACTCGCCCTTTGGAAAGAAGCCTGCACGTTGTGCCTTTCTGCTCTAGGGCAATGTAGCACACCCAGAGCAGAAGTTCTGCTTCAGCCAGATCAGGCCTGCAAAGAAACTGCGTTTCACAGGCCTTTTTAAGAGATGTTCCCGGTAGGGTGTAAGAGCACTGTGCATAGCGAGTTGTTTCTTAGCTTCCCAAAGAGCTGGAAGCAAGATTCTTTGGGGCCCAACTCGCCCTGTGGAAAGAAGCCTGCACGTTTTGCCTTTCAGCTCTACGGCAATGTAGCACACCCAGAGCAGAAGTTCTTCTTCAGCCTTATCAGGCCTGCAAAGAAACTGCATTTCACAGGCCTTTGTAAGAGATGTTCCCGGTAGCCTGTAAGAGCACTGTGCAGAGCGAGTTGTTTCTTTGCTTCCCAAAGAGCTGGAAGCAAGATGCTCTGGGGCCCAAGTCGCCCTTTGGAAAGAAGCCTGCACGTTGTGCCTTTCAGCTCTAGGGCAATGTAGCACACCCAGAGCAGAAGTTCTGCTTCAGCCAGATCAGGCCTGCAGAGAAACTGCGTTTCACAGGCCTTTGTAAGAGATGTTCCCGGTAGGCTGTAAGAGAACTGTGCAGAGCGAGTTGTTTATTAGCTTCCCAAAGAGCTGGAAGCAAGATGCTCTGGGGCCCAACTCGCCCTTTGGAAAGAAGCCTGCACGTTGTGCCTTTCAGCTCTAGGGCAAGCTAAAGCACCCAGAGCAGAAGTTCTACTTCAGCCAGATCAGGCCTGCAGAGAAACTGCGTTTCACAGGCCTTTGTAGGGGATGTTCCCGGTAGGCTGTAAGAGCACTGTGCAGAGCGAGTTGTTTCTTAGCTTCCCAAAGAGCTGGAAGCAAGATGCTCTGGGGCCCAACTCGCCCTTTGGAAAGAAGCCTGCACGTTGTGCCTTTCTCATCTAGGACAATGTAGCACACCCAGAGCAGAAGTTCTGCTTCAGCCAGATCAGGCCTGCAGCGAAACTGCGTTTCACAGGCCTTTGTAAGAGATGTTCCCGGTAGGCTGTAAGAGCACTGTGCAGAGCGAGTTGTTTCTTAGCTTCCCAAAGAGCTGGAAGCAAGATGCTCAGGGGCCCAACTCGCCCTTTGGAAAGAAGCCTGCACGTTGTGCCTTTCAGCTCTAGGGCAATGTAGCATACCCAGAGCTGACTTTCTACTTCAGCCAGATCAGTCCTGCAGAGAAACTGCGTTTCACAGGACTCTGTAAGTGATGTTCCCGGTAGGCTGTAAGAGCACTTTGCAGAGCGAGTTGTTTCTTAGCTTCCCAAAGAACTGGAAGCAAGATGCTCTGGGGACCAACTCACCCTTTGGAAAGAAGCCTGCACGTTGTGCCTTTCAGCTTTAGGGCAATGTAGCAGACCCAGAGCAGTAGTTCTGCTGCAGCCAGATGAGGCCTGCAAAGAAACTGCGTTTCACAGGCCTTTGTAAGAGATGTTCCCGGTAGGCTGTGAGAGCACTGTGCAGAGCGAGTTGTTTCTTAGCTTCCCAAAGAGCTGGAAGCAAGAAGCTCTGGGGCCCAACTCGCCCTTTGGAAAGAAGCCTGCACGTTGTGCCTTTCAGCTCTAGGGCAATGTAGCACACCCAGAGCGGAAGTTCTGCGTCAGCGAGATCAGGCCTGCAAAGAAACTGCGTTTCACAGGCCTTTGTAAGTGGTGTTCCCGGTAGGCTGCAAGAGTACTTTGCAGAGCGAGTTGTTTCTTAGATTCCCAAAGAGCTGGAAGCAAGATGCTCTGGGTCCAACTAGCCCATTGGAAAATAGACTGCACGTTGTGCCTTTCAGCTCTAGGGCAATGTAGCACACCCAGAGCAGTAGTTCTACTTCAGCCAGATCAGTCCTGCAGCGAAACTGCGTTTCACAGGCCTTTGTAAGAGATGTTCCCGGTAGGCTGTAAGAGCGCTTTGCAGAGCGAGTTGTTTCTTAGCTTCCCAAAGAGCTGGAAGCAAGATGCTCTGGGGCCCAACTCGCCCTTTGGAAAGTAGCCTGCACGTTGTGCCTTTCTGCTCTAGGGCAATGTAGCACACCCAGAGCAGAAGTTCTGCTTCAGCCAGATCAGGCCTGCAAAGAAACTGCGTTTCACAGGCCATTGTAAGAGATGTTCCAGGTAGGCTGTGAGAGCACTGTGCAGAGCGAGTTGTTTCTTAGCTTCCCAAAGAGCTGGAAGCAAGATGCTCTGGGTCCAACTCGCCCTTTGGAAAAAAGCCTGCACGTTGTGCCTTTCAGCTCTAGGGCAATGTAGCACACCCAGAGCAGAAGTTCTGCTTCAGCCAGATCAGGCCTGCAAAGAAACTGCGTTTCACAGGCCTTTGTAAGAGATGTTCCCGGTAGGCTGTAAGAGCACTGTGCAGAGCGAGTTGTTTCTTAGCTTCCCAAAGAGCTGGAAGCAAGATGCTCTGGGGCCCAACTCGCCCTTTGGAAAGAAGCCTGCACGTTGTGACTTTCAGCTCTAGGGCATTGTAGAAAAACAGAGCAGAAGTTCTGCATCAGCCAGATCAGGCCTGCAAAGAAACTGCGTTTCACAGGCCTTTGTAAGAGATGTTCCCGGTAGGCTGTAAGAGCACTGTGCAGAGCGAGTTGTTTCTTAGCTTCCCAAAGAGCTGGAAGCAAGATGCTCTGGGGCCCAACTCGCCCTTTGGAAAGAAGCCTGCACGTTGTGCCTTTCAGCTCTAGGGCAAGGTAAAGCACCCGGAGCAGAAGTTCTACTTCAGCCAGATCAGGCCTGCAGAGAAACTGCGTTTCACAGGCCTTTGCAAGTGATGTTCCCGGTAGGCTGTAAGAGCACTGTGCAGAGCGAGTTGTTTCTTAGCTTCCCAAAGAGCTGAAAGCAAGATGCTCTGGGTCCCAACTCGCCCTTTGGAAAGAAGCCTGCACGTTGTGCCTTTCTGCTCTAGGGCAATGTAGCACACCCAGAGCAGAAGTTCTGCTTCATCCTTATGAGGCCTGCAAAGAAACTGGGTTTCACAGGCCTTTGTAAGAGGTGTACCCGGTAGGCTCTAAGAGCACTGTGCAGAGCGATTTGTTTCTTAGCTTCCCAGAGAGCTGGAAGCAAGATGCTCTGGGGCCCAACTCGCCCTTTGGAAAGAAGCCTGCACGTTGTGCCTTTCTGCTCTAGGGCAATGTAGCACACCCAGAGCAGAAGTTCTGCTTCAGCCAGATCAGGCCTGCAAAGAAACTGCGTTTCACAGGCCTTTTTAAGAGATGTTCCCGGTAGGGTGTAAGAGCACTGTGCATAGCGAGTTGTTTCTTAGCTTCCCAAAGAGCTGGAAGCAAGATTCTTTGGGGCCCAACTCGCCCTGTGGAAAGAAGCCTGCACGTTTTGCCTTTCAGCTCTACGGCAATGTAGCACACCCAGAGCAGAAGTTCTTCTTCAGCCTTATCAGGCCTGCAAAGAAACTGCATTTCACAGGCCTTTGTAAGAGATGTTCCCGGTAGCCTGTAAGAGCACTGTGCAGAGCGAGTTGTTTCTTTGCTTCCCAAAGAGCTGGAAGCAAGATGCTCTGGGGCCCAAGTCGCCCTTTGGAAAGAAGCCTGCACGTTGTGCCTTTCAGCTCTAGGGCAATGTAGCACACCCAGAGCAGAAGTTCTGCTTCAGCCAGATCAGGCCTGCAGAGAAACTGCGTTTCACAGGCCTTTGTAAGAGATGTTCCCGGTAGGCTGTAAGAGAACTGTGCAGAGCGAGTTGTTTATTAGCTTCCCAAAGAGCTGGAAGCAAGATGCTCTGGGGCCCAACTCGCCCTTTGGAAAGAAGCCTGCACGTTGTGCCTTTCAGCTTTAGGGCAATGTAGCAGACCCAGAGCAGTAGTTCTGCTGCAGCCAGATGAGGCCTGCAAAGAAACTGCGTTTCACAGGCCTTTGTAAGAGATGTTCCCGGTAGGCTGTGAGAGCACTGTGCAGAGCGAGTTGTTTCTTAGCTTCCCAAAGAGCTGGAAGCAAGAAGCTCTGGGGCCCAACTCGCCCTTTGGAAAGAAGCCTGCACGTTGTGCCTTTCAGCTCTAGGGCAATGTAGCACACCCAGAGCGGAAGTTCTGCGTCAGCGAGATCAGGCCTGCAAAGAAACTGCGTTTCACAGGCCTTTGTAAGTGGTGTTCCCGGTAGGCTGCAAGAGTACTTTGCAGAGCGAGTTGTTTCTTAGATTCCCAAAGAGCTGGAAGCAAGATGCTCTGGGTCCAACTAGCCCATTGGAAAATAGACTGCACGTTGTGCCTTTCAGCTCTAGGGCAATGTAGCACACCCAGAGCAGTAGTTCTACTTCAGCCAGATCAGTCCTGCAGCGAAACTGCGTTTCACAGGCCTTTGTAAGAGATGTTCCCGGTAGGCTGTAAGAGCGCTTTGCAGAGCGAGTTGTTTCTTAGCTTCCCAAAGAGCTGGAAGCAAGATGCTCTGGGGCCCAACTCGCCCTTTGGAAAGTAGCCTGCACGTTGTGCCTTTCTGCTCTAGGGCAATGTAGCACACCCAGAGCAGAAGTTCTGCTTCAGCCAGATCAGGCCTGCAAAGAAACTGCGTTTCACAGGCCATTGTAAGAGATGTTCCAGGTAGGCTGTGAGAGCACTGTGCAGAGCGAGTTGTTTCTTAGCTTCCCAAAGAGCTGGAAGCAAGATGCTCTGGGTCCAACTCGCCCTTTGGAAAAAAGCCTGCACGTTGTGCCTTTCAGCTCTAGGGCAATGTAGCACACCCAGAGCAGAAGTTCTGCTTCAGCCAGATCAGGCCTGCAAAGAAACTGCGTTTCACAGGCCTTTGTAAGAGATGTTCCCGGTAGGCTGTAAGAGCACTGTGCAGAGCGAGTTGTTTCTTAGCTTCCCAAAGAGCTGGAAGCAAGATGCTCTGGGGCCCAACTCGCCCTTTGGAAAGAAGCCTGCACGTTGTGACTTTCAGCTCTAGGGCATTGTAGAAAAACAGAGCAGAAGTTCTGCATCAGCCAGATCAGGCCTGCAAAGAAACTGCGTTTCACAGGCCTTTGTAAGAGATGTTCCCGGTAGGCTGTAAGAGCACTGTGCAGAGCGAGTTGTTTCTTAGCTTCCCAAAGAGCTGGAAGCAAGATGCTCTGGGGCCCAACTCGCCCTTTGGAAAGAAGCCTGCACGTTGTGCCTTTCAGCTCTAGGGCAAGGTAAAGCACCCGGAGCAGAAGTTCTACTTCAGCCAGATCAGGCCTGCAGAGAAACTGCGTTTCACAGGCCTTTGCAAGTGATGTTCCCGGTAGGCTGTAAGAGCACTGTGCAGAGCGAGTTGTTTCTTAGCTTCCCAAAGAGCTGAAAGCAAGATGCTCTGGGTCCCAACTCGCCCTTTGGAAAGAAGCCTGCACGTTGTGCCTTTCTGCTCTAGGGCAATGTAGCACACCCAGAGCAGAAGTTCTGCTTCATCCTTATGAGGCCTGCAAAGAAACTGGGTTTCACAGGCCTTTGTAAGAGGTGTACCCGGTAGGCTCTAAGAGCACTGTGCAGAGCGATTTGTTTCTTAGCTTCCCAGAGAGCTGGAAGCAAGATGCTCTGGGGCCCAACTCGCCCTTTGGAAAGAAGCCTGCACGTTGTGCCTTTCTGCTCTAGGGCAATGTAGCACACCCAGAGCAGAAGTTCTGCTTCAGCCAGATCAGGCCTGCAAAGAAACTGCGTTTCACAGGCCTTTTTAAGAGATGTTCCCGGTAGGGTGTAAGAGCACTGTGCATAGCGAGTTGTTTCTTAGCTTCCCAAAGAGCTGGAAGCAAGATTCTTTGGGGCCCAACTCGCCCTGTGGAAAGAAGCCTGCACGTTTTGCCTTTCAGCTCTACGGCAATGTAGCACACCCAGAGCAGAAGTTCTTCTTCAGCCTTATCAGGCCTGCAAAGAAACTGCATTTCACAGGCCTTTGTAAGAGATGTTCCCGGTAGCCTGTAAGAGCACTGTGCAGAGCGAGTTGTTTCTTTGCTTCCCAAAGAGCTGGAAGCAAGATGCTCTGGGGCCCAAGTCGCCCTTTGGAAAGAAGCCTGCACGTTGTGCCTTTCAGCTCTAGGGCAATGTAGCACACCCAGAGCAGAAGTTCTGCTTCAGCCAGATCAGGCCTGCAGAGAAACTGCGTTTCACAGGCCTTTGTAAGAGATGTTCCCGGTAGGCTGTAAGAGAACTGTGCAGAGCGAGTTGTTTATTAGCTTCCCAAAGAGCTGGAAGCAAGATGCTCTGGGGCCCAACTCGCCCTTTGGAAAGAAGCCTGCACGTTGTGCCTTTCAGCTCTAGGGCAAGCTAAAGCACCCAGAGCAGAAGTTCTACTTCAGCCAGATCAGGCCTGCAGAGAAACTGCGTTTCACAGGCCTTTGTAGGGGATGTTCCCGGTAGGCTGTAAGAGCACTGTGCAGAGCGAGTTGTTTCTTAGCTTCCCAAAGAGCTGGAAGCAAGATGCTCTGGGGCCCAACTCGCCCTTTGGAAAGAAGCCTGCACGTTGTGCCTTTCTCATCTAGGACAATGTAGCACACCCAGAGCAGAAGTTCTGCTTCAGCCAGATCAGGCCTGCAGCGAAACTGCGTTTCACAGGCCTTTGTAAGAGATGTTCCCGGTAGGCTGTAAGAGCACTGTGCAGAGCGAGTTGTTTCTTAGCTTCCCAAAGAGCTGGAAGCAAGATGCTCAGGGGCCCAACTCGCCCTTTGGAAAGAAGCCTGCACGTTGTGCCTTTCAGCTCTAGGGCAATGTAGCATACCCAGAGCTGACTTTCTACTTCAGCCAGATCAGTCCTGCAGAGAAACTGCGTTTCACAGGACTCTGTAAGTGATGTTCCCGGTAGGCTGTAAGAGCACTTTGCAGAGCGAGTTGTTTCTTAGCTTCCCAAAGAACTGGAAGCAAGATGCTCTGGGGACCAACTCACCCTTTGGAAAGAAGCCTGCACGTTGTGCCTTTCTAATCTAGGGCAATGTAGCACACCCAGAGCAGAAGTTCTGCTTCAGCCAGATCAGGCCTGCAGAGAAACTGCGTTTCACAGGCCTTTGTAAGAGATGTTCCCGGTAGGCTGTAAGAGAACTGTGCAGAGCGAGTTGTTTATTAGCTTCCCAAAGAGCTGGAAGCAAGATGCTCTGGGGCCCAACTCGCCCTTTGGAAAGAAGCCTGCACGTTGTGCCTTTCAGCTCCAGGGCAAGCTAAAGCACCCAGAGCAGAAGTTCTGCTTCAGCCAGATCAGGCCTGCAGAGAAACTGCGTTTCACAGGCCTTTGTAAGAGATGTTCCCGGTAGGCTGTAAGAGCACTGTGCAGAGCGAGTTGTTTCTTACCTTCCCAAAGAGCTGGATGCAAGATGCTCTGAGGCCCAAGTCGCCCTTTGGAAAGAAGCCTGCACGTTGTGCCTTTCTGCTCTAGGGCAATGTAGCACACCCAGAGCAGAAGTTCTGCTTCAGCCAGATCAGGCCTGCAAAGAAACTGCGTTTCACAGGCCTTTTTAAGAGATGTTCCCGGTAGGGTGTAAGAGCACTGTGCATAGCGAGTTGTTTCTTAGCTTCCCAAAGAGCTGGAAGCAAGATTCTCTGGGGCCCAACTCGCCCTGTGGAAAGAAGCC
This sequence comes from Equus przewalskii, assembly GCF_037783145.1. Classification (NCBI taxonomy): domain Eukaryota; kingdom Metazoa; phylum Chordata; class Mammalia; order Perissodactyla; family Equidae; genus Equus; species Equus przewalskii. The sequence goes on from NW_027228348.1 coordinate 495,563, forward strand.
TGCACGTTTTGCCTTTCAGCTCTACGGCAATGTAGCACACCCAGAGCAGAAGTTCTTCAGCCTTATCAGGACTGCAAAGAAACTGCATTTCACAGGCCTTTGTAAGAGATGTTCCCGGTAGCCTGTAAGAGCACTGTGCAGAGCGAGTTGTTTCTTAGCTTCCCAAAGAGCTGGAAGCAAGATGCTCTGGGGCCCAAGTCGCCCTTTGGAAAGAAGCCTGCACGTTGTGCCTTTCAGCTCTAGGGCAATGTAGCACACCCAGAGCAGAAGTTCTGCTTCAGCCAGATCAGGCCTGCAGAGAAACTGTGTTTCACAGGCCTTTGTAAGAGATGTTCCCGGTAGGCTGTAAGAGAACTGTGCAGAGCGAGTTGTTTATTAGCTTCCCAAAGAGCTGGAAGCAAGATGCTCTGGGGCCCAACTCGCCCTTTGGAAAGAAGCCTGCACGTTGTGCCTTTCAGCTCTAGGGCAAGCTAAAGCACCCAGAGCAGAAGTTCTACTTCAGCCAGATCAGGCCTGCAGAGAAACTGCGTTTCACAGGCCTTTGTAGGGGATGTTCCCGGTAGGCTGTAAGAGCACTGTGCAGAGCGAGTTGTTTCTTAGCTTCCCAAAGAGCTGGAAGCAAGATGCTCTGGGGCCCAACTCGCCCTTTGGAAAGAAGCCTGCACGTTGTGCCTTTCTCATCTAGGACAATGTAGCACACCCAGAGCAGAAGTTCTGCTTCAGCCAGATCAGGCCTGCAAAGAAACTGCGTTTCACAGGCCTTTGTAAGAGATGTTCCCGGTAGGCTGTAAGAGCACTGTGCAGAGAGAGTTGTTTCTTAGCTTCCCAAAGAGCTGGAAGCAAGATGCTCAGGGGCCCAACTCGCCCTTTGGAAAGAAGCCTGCACGTTGTGCCTTTCAGCTCTAGGGCAATGTAGCATACCCAGAGCTGACTTTCTACTTCAGCCAGATCAGTCCTGCAGAGAAACTGCGTTTCACAGGACTCTGTAAGTGATGTTCCCGGTAGGCTGTAAGAGCACTTTGCAGAGCGAGTTGTTTCTTAGCTTCCCAAAGAACTGGAAGCAAGATGCTCTGGGGACCAACTCACCCTTTGGAAAGAAGCCTGCACGTTGTGCCTTTCTGCTCTAGGGCAATGTAGCACACCCAGAGCAGAAGTTCTGCTTCAGCCAGATCAGGCCTGCAGAGAAACTGCGTTTCACAGGCCTTTGTAAGAGATGTTCCCGGTAGGCTGTAAGAGAACTGTGCAGAGCGAGTTGTTTATTAGCTTCCCAAAGAGCTGGAAGCAAGATGCTCTGGGGCCCAACTCGCCCTTTGGAAAGAAGCCTGCACGTTGTGCCTTTCAGCTCCAGGGCAAGCTAAAGCACCCAGAGCAGAAGTTCTGCTTCAGCCAGATCAGGCCTGCAGAGAAACTGCGTTTCACAGGCCTTTGTAAGAGATGTTCCCGGTAGGCTGTAAGAGCACTGTGCAGAGCGAGTTGTTTCTTAGCTTCCCAAAGAGCTGGAAGCAAGATGCTCTGGGGCCCAAGTCGCCCTTTGGAAAGAAGCCTGCACGTTGTGCCTTTCAGCTCTAGGGCAATGTAGCACACCCAGAGCAGAAGTTCTGCTTCAGCCAGATCAGGCCTGCAAAGAAACTGCGTTTCACAGGCCTTTGTAAGAGATGTTCCCGGTAGGATGTAAGAGCACTGTGCAGAGCGATTTGTTTCTTAGCTTCCCAAAGAGCTGGAAGCAAGATGCTCAGGGGCCCAACTCGCCCTTTGTAAAGAAGCCTGCACGTTGTGCCTTTCAGCTCTAGGGCAATGTAGCACACCCAGAGCAGAAGTTCTGCTTCAGCCAGATCAGGCCTGCAAAGAAACTGCGTTTCACAGGCCTTTGTAAGAGATGTTCCCGGTAGGCTGTAAGAGCACTGTGCAGAGCGAGTTGTTTCTTAGCTTCCCAAAGAGCTGGAAGCAAGATGCTCTGGGGCCCAACTCGCCCTTTGGAAAGAAGCCTGCACGTTGTGACTTTCAGCTCTAGGGCATTGTAGAAAAACAGAGCAGAAGTTCTGCATCAGCCAGATCAGGCCTGCAAAGAGACTGCGTTTCACAGGCCTTTGTAAGAGATGTTCCCGGTAGGCTGTAAGAGCACTGTGCAGAGCGAGTTGTTTCTTAGCTTCCCAAAGAGCTGGAAGCAAGATGCTCTGGGGCCCAACTCGCCCTTTGGATAGAAGCCTGCACATTGTGCCTTTCAGCTCCAGGGCAATGTAGAGCACCCAGAGTAGAAGTTCTACTTCAGCCAGATCAGTCCTGCAGAGAAACTGCGTTTCACAGGCCTTTGTAAGTGATGTTCCCGGTAGGCTGTAAGAGCACTGTGCAGAGCGAGTTGTTTCTTAGCTTCCCAAAGAGCTGGAAGCAAGATGCTCAGGGGCCCAACTCGCCCTTTGGAAAGAAGCCTGCACGTTGTGCCTTTCAGCTCTAGGGCAATGTATCATACCCAGAGCTGACTTTCTACTTCAGCCAGATCAGTCCTGCAGAGAAACTGCGTTTCACAGGACTCTGTAAGTGATGTTCCCGGTAGGCTGTAAGAGCACTTTGCAGAGCGAGTTGTTTCTTAGCTTCCCAAAGAACTGGAAGCAAGATGCTCTGGGGACCAACTCACCCTTTGGAAAGAAGCCTGCACGTTGTGCCTTTCTGCTCTAGGGCAATGTAGCACACCCAGAGCAGAAGTTCTGCTTCAGCCAGATCAGGCCTGCAGAGAAACTGCGTTTCACAGGCCTTTGTAAGAGATGTTCCCGGTAGGCTGTAAGAGAACTGTGCAGAGCGAGTTGTTTATTAGCTTCCCAAAGAGCTGGAAGCAAGATGCTCTGGGGCCCAACTCGCCCTTTGGAAAGAAGCCTGCACGTTGTGCCTTTCAGCTCCAGGGCAAGCTAAAGCACCCAGAGCAGAAGTTCTGCTTCAGCCAGATCAGGCCTGCAGAGAAACTGCGTTTCACAGGCCTTTGTAAGAGATGTTCCCGGTAGGCTGTAAGAGCACTGTGCAGAGCGAGTTGTTTCTTAGCTTCCCAAAGAGCTGGAAGCAAGATGCTCTGGGGCCCAAGTCGCCCTTTGGAAAGAAGCCTGCACGTTGTGCCTTTCAGCTCTAGGGCAATGTAGCACACCCAGAGCAGAAGTTCTGCTTCAGCCAGATCAGGCCTGCAAAGAAACTGCGTTTCACAGGCCTTTGTAAGAGATGTTCCCGGTAGGCTGTAAGAGCACTGTGCAGAGCGATTTGTTTCTTAGCTTCCCAAAGAGCTGGAAGCAAGATGCTCAGGGGCCCAACTCGCCCTTTGTAAAGAAGCCTGCACGTTGTGCCTTTCAGCTCTAGGGCAATGTAGCACACCCCGAGCAGAAGTTCTGCTTCAGCCAGATCAGGCCTGCAAAGAAACTGCGTTTCACAGGCCTTTGTAAGAGATGTTCCCGGTAGGCTGTAAGAGCACTGTGCAGAGCGAGTTGTTTCTTAGCTTCCCAAAGAGCTGGAAGCAAGATGCTCTGGGGCCCAACTCGCCCTTTGGAAAGAAGCCTGCACGTTGTGACTTTCAGCTCTAGGGCATTGTAGAAAAACAGAGCAGAAGTTCTGCATCAGCCAGATCAGGCCTGCAAAGAGACTGCGTTTCACAGGCCTTTGTAAGAGATGTTCCCGGTAGGCTGTAAGAGCACTGTGCAGAGCGAGTTGTTTCTTAGCTTCCCAAAGAGCTGGAAGCAAGATGCTCTGGGGCCCAACTCGCCCTTTGGATAGAAGCCTGCACATTGTGCCTTTCAGCTCCAGGGCAATGTAGAGCACCCAGAGTAGAAGTTCTACTTCAGCCAGATCAGTCCTGCAGAGAAACTGCGTTTCACAGGCCTTTGTAAGTGATGTTCCCGGTAGGCTGTAAGAGCACTGTGCAGAGCGAGTTGTTTCTTAGCTTCCCAAAGAGCTGGAAGCAAGATGCTCAGGGGCCCAACTCGCCCTTTGGAAAGAAGCCTGCACGTTGTGCCTTTCAGCTCTAGGGCAATGTAGCACACCCAGAGCAGTAGTTCTGCTGCAGCCAGATGAGGCCTGCAAAGAAACTGCGTTTCACAGGCCTTTGTAAGAGATGTTCCCGGTAGGCTGTGAGAGCACTGTGAAGAGCGAGTTGTTTCTTAGCTTCCCAAAGAGCTGGAAGCAAGATGCTCTGTGTCCCAACTCTCTCTTTGGAAAGAAGCCTGCACGTTGTGCCTTTCAGCTCTAGTGCAAAGTAGCACACCCAGAGCAGAAGTCCTGCTTCAGCCAGATCAGGCCTGCAAAGAAACTGCGTTTCACAGGCCTTTGTAAGAGATGTTCCCGGTAGGCTGTAAGAGCACTGTGCAGAGCGAGTTGTTTCTTAGCTTCCCAAAGAGCTGGAAGCAAGATGCTCTGGGGCCCAACTCGCCCTTTGGAAAGAAGCCTGCACGTTTTGCCTTTCAGCTCTAGGGCAATGTAGCATACCCAGAGCTGACTTTCTACTTCAGCCAGATCAGTCCTGCAGAGAAACTGCGTTTCACAGGACTCTGTAAGTGATGTTCCCGGTAGGCTGTAAGAGCACTTTGCAGAGCGAGTTGTTTCTTAGCTTCCCAAAGAACTGGAAGCAATATGCTCTGGGGACCAACTCACCCTTTGGAAAGAAGCCTGCACGTTGTGCCTTTCTGCTCTAGGGCAATGTAGCACACCCAGAGCAGAAGTTCTGCTTCAGCCAGATCAGGCCTGCAGAGAAACTGCGTTTCACAGGCCTTTGTAAGTGGTGTTCCCGGTAGGTTGCAAGAGTACTTTGCAGAGCGAGTTGTTTCTTAGATTCCCAAAGAGCTGGAAGCAAGATGCTCTTGGGCCCAACTTGCCGTTTGGAAAGAAGCCTGCACGTTGTGCCTTTCAGCTCTAGGGCAATGCAGAACACCAGAGCAGAAGTTCTGCCTCAGCCAGATCAGGCCTGCAAAGAAACTGGGTTTCACAGGCCTTTGTAAGGGATGTTGCCGGTAGGCTGTAAGAGCACTGTGCAGAGCGAGTTGCTTCTTAGCTTCCCAAAGAGCTGGAAGCAAGATGCTCTGGGTCCCAACTCGCCCTTTGGAAAGAAGCCTGCACGTTGTGCCTTTCTGCTCTAGGGCAATGTAGCACACCCAGAGCAGAAGTTCTACTTCAGCCAGATCAGTCCTGCAGAGAAACTGCGTTTCACAGGCCTTTGTAGGGGATGTTCCCGGTAGGCTGTAAGAGCACTTTGCAGAGCGAGTTGTTTCTTAGCTTCCCAAAGAGCTGGAAGCAAGATTCTCTGGGGCCCAACTCGCCCTTTGGAAAGAAGCCTGCACGTTGTGCCTTTCTCATCTAGGGCAATGTAGCACACCCAGAGCAGAAGTTCTGCTTCAGCCAAATCAGGCCTGCAAAGAAACTGCGTTTCACAGGCCTTTGTAAGAGATGTTCCCGGTAGGCTGTAAGAGCACTGTGCAGAGCGAGTTGTTTCTTAGCTTCCCAAAGAGCTGGAAGCAAGATGCTCAGGGGCCCAACTCGCCCTTTGGAAAGAAGCCTGCACGTTGTGCCTTTCAGCTCTAGGGCAATGTACCACACCCAGAGCAGAAGTTCTGTTTCATCCATATGAGGCCTGCAGAGAAACTGGGTTTCACAGGCCTTTGTAAGAGATGTACCCGGTAGGCTCTAAGAGCACTGTGCAGAGCGAGTTGTTTCTTAGCTTCCCAGAGAGCTGGAAGCAAGATGCTCTGGGGCCCAACTCGCCCTTTGGAAAGAAGCCTGCACGTTGTGCCTTTCTGCTCTAGGGCAATGTAGCACACCCAGAGCAGAAGTTCTGCTTCAGCCAGATCAGGCCTGCAAAGAAACTGCGTTTCACAGGCCTTTGTAAGAGATGTTCCCGGTAGGCTGTAAGAGCACTGTGCATAGCGAGTTGTTTCTTAGCTTCCCAAAGAGCTGGAAGCAAGATTCTCTGGGGCCCAACTCGCCCTGTGGAAAGAAGCCTGCACGTTTTGCCTTTCAGCTCTAGGGCAATGTAGCACACCCAGAGCAGAAGTTCTGCTTCAGCCAGATCAGGCCTGCAAAGAAACTGCATTTCACAGGCCTTTGTAAGAGATGTTGCCGGTAGGCTGTAAGAGCACTGTGCAGAGCGAGTTGTTTCTTAGCTTCCCAAAGAGCTGGAAGCAAGATGCTCTGGGGCCCAACTCGCCCTTTGGAAAGAAGCCTGCACGTTGTGCCTTTCAGCTCTAGGGCAATGTAGCACACCCAGAGCAGAAGTTCTGCTTCAGCCAGATCAGGCCTGCAGAGAAACTGCGTTTCACAGGCCTTTGTAAGAGATGTTCCCGGTAGGCTGTAAGAGAACTGTGCAGAGCGAGTTGTTTCTTAGCTTCCCAAAGAGCTGGAAGCAAGATGCTCTGGGGCCCAACTCGCCCTTTGGAAAGAAGCCTGCACGTTGTGCCTTTCAGCTCTAGGGCAAGCTAAAGCACCCAGAGCAGAAGTTCTACTTCAGGCAGATCAGGCCTGCAGAGAAACTGCGTTTCACAGGCCTTTGCAAGTGATGTTCCCGGTAGGCGGTAAGAGCACTGTGCAGAGCGAGTTGTTTCTTAGCTTCCCAAAGAGCTGGAAGCAAGATGCTCTGGGTCCCAACTCGCCCTTTGGAAAGAAGCCTGCACGTTGTGCCTTTCTGCTCTAGGGCAATGTAGCACACCCAGAGCAGAAGTTCTACTTCAGCCAGATCAGTCCTGCAGAGAAACTGCGTTTCACAGGCCTTTGTAGGGGATGTTCCCGGTAGGCTGTAAGAGCACTTTGCAGAGCGAGTTGTTTCTTAGCTTCCCAAAGAGCTGGAAGCAAGATTCTCTGGGGCCCAACTCGCCCTTTGGAAAGAAGCCTGCACGTTGTGCCTTTCTCATCTAGGGCAATGTAGCACACCCAGAGCAGAAGTTCTGCTTCAGCCAAATCAGGCCTGCAAAGAAACTGCGTTTCACAGGCCTTTGTAAGAGATGTTCCCGGTAGGCTGTAAGAGCACTGTGCAGAGCGAGTTGTTTCTTAGCTTCCCAAAGAGCTGGAAGCAAGATGCTCAGGGGCCCAACTCGCCCTTTGGAAAGAAGCCTGCACGTTGTGCCTTTCAGCTCTAGGGCAATGTACCACACCCAGAGCAGAAGTTCTGTTTCATCCATATGAGGCCTGCAGAGAAACTGGGTTTCACAGGCCTTTGTAAGAGATGTACCCGGTAGGCTCTAAGAGCACTGTGCAGAGCGAGTTGTTTCTTAGCTTCCCAGAGAGCTGGAAGCAAGATGCTCTGGGGCCCAACTCGCCCTTTGGAAAGAAGCCTGCACGTTGTGCCTTTCTGCTCTAGGGCAATGTAGCACACCCAGAGCAGAAGTTCTGCTTCAGCCAGATCAGGCCTGCAAAGAAACTGCGTTTCACAGGCCTTTGTAAGAGATGTTCCCGGTAGGCTGTAAGAGCACTGTGCATAGCGAGTTGTTTCTTAGCTTCCCAAAGAGCTGGAAGCAAGATTCTCTGGGGCCCAACTCGCCCTGTGGAAAGAAGCCTGCACGTTTTGCCTTTCAGCTCTAGGGCAATGTAGCACACCCAGAGCAGAAGTTCTGCTTCAGCCAGATCAGGCCTGCAAAGAAACTGCATTTCACAGGCCTTTGTAAGAGATGTTGCCGGTAGGCTGTAAGAGCACTGTGCAGAGCGAGTTGTTTCTTAGCTTCCCAAAGAGCTGGAAGCAAGATGCTCTGGGGCCCAACTCGCCCTTTGGAAAGAAGCCTGCACGTTGTGCCTTTCAGCTCTAGGGCAATGTAGCACACCCAGAGCAGAAGTTCTGCTTCAGCCAGATCAGGCCTGCAGAGAAACTGCGTTTCACAGGCCTTTGTAAGAGATGTTCCCGGTAGGCTGTAAGAGAACTGTGCAGAGCGAGTTGTTTCTTAGCTTCCCAAAGAGCTGGAAGCAAGATGCTCTGGGGCCCAACTCGCCCTTTGGAAAGAAGCCTGCACGTTGTGCCTTTCAGCTCTAGGGCAAGCTAAAGCACCCAGAGCAGAAGTTCTACTTCAGGCAGATCAGGCCTGCAGAGAAACTGCGTTTCACAGGCCTTTGCAAGTGATGTTCCCGGTAGGCGGTAAGAGCACTGTGCAGAGCGAGTTGTTTCTTAGCTTCCCAAAGAGCTGGAAGCAAGATGCTCTGGGTCCCAACTCGCCCTTTGGAAAGATGCCTGCACTTTGTGCCTTTCTGATCTAGGGCAATGTAGCACACCCAGAGCAGAAGTTCTGCTTCAGCCAGATCAGGCCTGCAAAGAAACTGCGCTTCACAGGCCTTTGTCAGAGATGTTCCCGGTAGGCTGTAAGAGCACTGTGCAGAGCGAGTTGTTTCTTAGCTTCCCAAAGAGCTGGAAGCAAGATGCTCTGGGGCCCAACTCGCCCTTTGGAAAGAAGCCTGCACGTTGTGCCTTTCTGCTCTAGGGCAATGTAGCACACCCAGAGCAGAAGTTCTGCTTCATCCATATGAGGCCTGCAAAGAAATTGGGTTTCTCAGTCCTTGGTAAGAGATGTACCCGGTAGGCTCTAAGAGCACTGTGCAGAGCGAGTTGCATCTTAGCTTCCCAAAGAGCTGGAAGCAAGATGCTCTGGGGCCCAACTCGCCCTTTGGAAAGAAGCCTGCATGTTGTGCCTTTCTGCTCTAGGGCAATGTAGCACACCCAGAGCTGAAGTTCTGCTTCAGCCAGATCACGCATGCAAAGAAACTGCGTTTCACAGGCCTTTGTAAGAGATGTTCCCGGTAGGCTGTAAGAGCACTGTGCAGAGCGAGTTGTTTCTTAGCTTCCCAAAGAGCTGGAAGCAAGATGCTATGGGGCCCAACTCGCCCTTTGGAAAGAAGCCTGCACGTTGTGACTTTCAGCTCTAGGGCATTGTAGAACAACAGAGCAGAAGTTCTGCTTCAGCCAGATCAGGCCTGCAAAGAAACTGCGTTTCACAGGCCTTTGTAAGAGATGTTCCCGGTAGGCTGTAAGAGCACTGTGCAGAGCGAGTTGTTTCTTAGCTTCCCAAAGAGCTGGAAGCAAGATGCTCTCGGGCCCAACTATCCCTTTGGAAAGAAGCCTGAACGTTGTGCCTTTCAGCTCTAGGGCAATCTAAAGCACCCAGAGCAGAAGTTCTACTTCAGCCAGATCAGGCCTGCAGAGAAACTGCGTTTCACAGGCCTTTGCAAGTGATGTTCTCGGTAGGCTGTAAGAGCACTGTGCAGAGCGAGTTGTTTCTTAGCTTCCCAAAGAGCTGGAAGCAAGATGCTCTGGGGCCCAACTCGCCCTTTGGAAAGAAGCCTGCACGTTGTGCCTCTCAGCTCCAGGGCAATGTAGCACACCCAGAGCAGAAGTTCTGCTTCAGCCATATCAGGCCTGCAAAGAAACTGCGTTTCACATGCCTTTGAAGGAGATGTTCCCGGTAAGCTGTAAGAGCACTGTGCAGAGCGAGTTGTTTCTTAGCTTCCCAAAGAGCTGGAAGCAAGATGCTCTGGGGCCCAACTCGCCCTTTGGAAAGAAGCCTGCACGTTGTGCCTTTCAGGTTTAGGGCAATGTAGCAGACCCAGAGCAGTAGTTCTGCTGCAGCCAGATGAGGCCTGCAAAGAAACTGAGTTTCACAGGCCTTTGTAAGAGATGTTCCCGGTAGGCTGTGAGAGCACTGTGCAGAGCGAGTTGTTTCTTAGCTTCCCAAAGAGCTGGAAGTAAGAAGCTCTGGTGCCCAACTCGCCCTTTGGAAAGAAGCCTTTACGTTGTGCCTTTCAGCTCTAGGGCAATGTAGCACACCCAGAGCAGAAGTTCTGCGTCAGCGAGATCAGGCCTGCAAAGAAACTCCGTTTCACAGGCCTTTGTTAGAGATGTTCCCGGTAGGCTGTAAGAGCACTGTGCAGAGTGAGTTCTTTCTTAGCGTCCCAAAGAGCTGGAAGCAAGATGCTCTGGCGACCAACTCGCCCTTTGGAAAGAAGCCTGCACGTTGTGCCTTTCAGCTCTAGGGCAATGTAGCACACCCAGAGCGGAAGTTCTGCGTCAGCGAGATCAGGCCTGCAAAGAAACTGCGTTTCACAGGCCTTTGTAAGTGGTGTTCCCGGTAGGCTGCAAGAGTACTTTGCAGAGCGAGTTGTTTCTTAGATTCCCAAAGAGCTGGAAGCAAGATGCTCTTGGGCCCAACTTGCCGTTTGGAAAGAAGCCTGCACGTTGTGCCTTTCAGCTCTAGGGCAATGCAGAACACCAGAGCAGAAGTTCTGCTTCAGCCAGATCAGGCCTGCAAAGAAATTGGGTTTCACAGGCCTTTGTAAGGGATGTTGCCGGTAGGCTGTAAGAGCACTGTGCAGAGCGAGTTGCTTCTTAGCTTCCCAAAGAGCTGGAAGCAAGATGCTCTGGGTCCAACTAGCCCTTTGGAAAATAGACTGCACGTTGTGCCTTTCAGCTCTAGGGCAATGTAGCACACCCAGAGCAGAAGTTCTACTTCAGCCAGATCAGTCCTGCAGCGAAACTGCGTTTCACAGGCCTTTGTAAGAGATGTTCCCGGTAGGCTGTAAGAGCGCTTTGCAGAGCGAGTTGTTTCTTAGCTTCCCAAAGAGCTGGAAGCAAGATGCTCTGGGGCCCAACTCGCCCTTTGGAAAGAAGCCTGCACGTTGTGCCTTTCAGCTCTAGGGCAATGTAGCACACCCAGAGCAGAAGTTCTGCTTCAGCCAGATCAGGCCTGCAAAGAAACTGCGTTTCACAGGCCTTTGTAAGAGATGTTCCAGGTAGGCTGTGAGAGCACTGTGCAGAGCGAGTTGTTTCTTAGCTTCCCAAAGAGCTGGAAGCAAGATGCTCTGGGTCCAACTCGCCCTTTGGAAAAAAGCCTGCACGTTGTGCCTTTCAGCTCTAGGGCAATGTAGCACACCCAGAGCAGAAGTTCTGCTTCAGCCAGATCAGGCCTGCAGAGAAACTGCGTTTCACAGGCCTTTGTAAGAGATGTTCCCGGTAGGCTGTAAGAGCACTGTGCAGAGCGAGTTGTTTCTTAGCTTCCCAAAGAGCTGGAAGCAAGATGCTCTGGGGCCCAACTCGCCCTTTGGAAAGAAGCCTGCACGTTGTGACTTTCAGCTCTAGGGCATTGTAGAAAAACAGAGCAGAAGTTCTGCATCAGCCAGATCAGGCCTGCAAAGAAACTGCGTTTCACAGGCCTTTGTAAGAGATGTTCCCGGTAGGCTGTAAGAGCACTGTGCAGAGCGAGTTGTTTCTTAGCTTCCCAAAGAGCTGGAAGCAAGATGCTCTGGGGCCCAACTCGCCCTTTGGAAAGAAGCCTGCACGTTGTGCCTTTCAGCTCTAGGGCAAGCTAAAGCACCCGGAGCAGAAGTTCTACTTCAGCCAGATCAGGCCTGCAGAGAAACTGCGTTTCACAGGCCTTTGCAAGTGATATTCCCGGTAGGCTGTAAGAGCACTGTGCAGAGCGAGTTGTTTCTTAGCTTCCCAAAGAGCTGGAAGCAAGATGCTCTGGGTCCCAACTCGCCCTTTGGAAAGAAGCCTGCACGTTGTGCCTTTCTGCTCTAGGGCAATGTAGCACACCCAGAGCAGAAGTTCTACTTCAGCCAGATCAGTCCTGCAGAGAAACTGCGTTTCACAGGCCTTTGTAGGGGATGTTCCCGGTAGGCTGTAAGAGCACTTTGCAGAGCGAGTTGTTTCTTAGCTTCCCAAAGAGCTGGAAGCAAGATTCTCTGGGGCCCAACTCGCCCTTTGGAAAGAAGCCTGCACGTTGTGCCTTTCAGCTCTAGGGCAATGTACCACACCCAGAGCAGAAGTTCTGTTTCATCCATATGAGGCCTGCAAAGAAACTGGGTTTCACAGGCCTTTGTAAGAGATGTACCCGGTAGGCTCTAAGAGCACTGTGCAGAGCGAGTTGTTTCTTAGCTTCCCAGAGAGCTGGAAGCAAGATGCTCTGGGGCCCAACTCGCCCTTTGGAAAGAAGCCTGCACGTTGTGCCTTTCTGCTCTAGGGCAATGTAGCACACCCAGAGCAGAAGTTCTGCTTCAGCCAGATCAGGCCTGCAAAGAAACTGCGTTTCACAGGCCTTTGTAAGAGATGTTCCCGGTAGGCTGTAAGAGCACTGTGCATAGCGAGTTGTTTCTTAGCTTCCCAAAGAGCTGGAAGCAAGATTCTCTGGGGCCCAACTCGCCCTGTGGAAAGAAGCCTGCACGTTTTGCCTTTCAGCTCTAGGGCAATGTAGCACACCCAGAGCAGAAGTTCTGCTTCAGCCAGATCAGGCCTGCAAAGAAACTGCATTTCACAGGCCTTTGTAAGAGATGTTCCCGGTAGGCTGTAAGAGCACTGTGCAGAGCGAGTTGTTTCTTAGCTTCCCAAAGAGCTGGAAGCAAGATGCTCTGGGGCCCAAGTCGCCCTTTGGAAAGAAGCCTGCACGTTGTGCCTTTCAGCTCTAGGGCAATGTAGCACACCCAGAGCAGAAGTTCTGCTTCAGCCAGATCAGGCCTGCAGAGAAACTGCGTTTCACAGGCCTTTGTAAGAGATGTTCCCGGTAGGCTGTAAGAGCACTGTGCAGAGCGAGTTGTTTCTTAGCTTCCCAAAGAGCTGGAAGCAAGATGCTCTGGGGCCCAAGTCGCCCTTTGGAAGGAAGCCTGCACGTTGTGCCTTTCAGCTCTAGGGCAATGTAGCACACCCAGAGCAGAAGTTCTGCTTCAGCCAGATCAGGCCTGCAGAGAAACTGCGTTTCACAGGCCTTTGTAAGCGATGTTCCCGGTAGGCTGTAAGAGAACTGTGCAGAGCGAGTTTATTAGCTTCCCAAAGAGCTGGAAGCAAGATGCTCTGGGACCCAACTCGCCCTTTGGAAAGAAGCCTGCACGTTGTGCCTTTCTGCTCTAGGGCAATGTAGCACACCCAGAGCAGTAGTTCTGCGTCAGCCAGATCAGGCCTGCAAAGAAACTGCGTTTCACAGGACTTTGTAAGAGATGTTCCCGGTAGGCTGTAAGAGCACTGTGCAGAGCGAGTTGTTTCTTAGCGTCCCAAAGAGCTGGAAGCAAGATCCTCTGGAGACCAACTCGCCCTTTGGAAAGAAGCCTGCACGTTTTGCCTTTCAGCTCTAGGGCAATGTAGCATACCCAGAGCTGACGTTCTACTTCAGCCAGATCAGTCCTGCATAGAAACTGCGTTTCACAGGACTCTGTAAGTGATGTTCCCGGTAGGCTGTAAGAGCACTTTGCAGAGCGAGTTGTTTCTTAACTTCCCAAAGAACTGGAAGCAATATGCTCTGGGGACCAACTCGCCCTTTGGAAAGAAGCCTGCACGTTGTGCCTTTCAGCTCTAGGGCAATGTAGCACACCCAGAGCAGAAGTTCTGCTTCAGCCAGATCAGGCCTGCAGAGAAACTGCGTTTCACAGGCCTTTGCAAGTGATGTTCTCGGTAGGCTGTAAGAGCACTGTGCAGAGCGAGTTGTTTCTTAGCTTCCCAAAGAGCTGGAAGCAAGATGCTCTGGGGCCCAACTCGCCCTTTGGAAAGAAGCCTGCACGTTGTGCCTCTCAGCTCCAGGGCAATGTAGCACACCCAGAGCAGAAGTTCTGCTTCAGCCATATCAGGCCTGCAAAGAAACTGCGTTTCACAGGCCTTTGTAAGAGATGTTCCCGGTAGGCTGTAAGAGCACTGTGCAGAGCGAGTTGTTTCTTAGCTTCTCAAAGAGCTGGAAGCAAGATGCTCTGGGGCCCAACTCGCCCTTTGGAAAGAAGCCTGCACGTTGTGCCTTTCAGCTCTAGGGCAAGCTAAAGCACCCGGAGCAGAAGTTCTACTTCAGCCAGATCAGGCCTGCAGAGAAACTGCGTTTCACAGGCCTTTGCAAGTGATGTTCCCGGTAGGCTGTAAGAGCACTGTGCAGAGCGAGTTGTTTCTTAGCTTCCCAAAGAGCTGGAAGCAAGATGCTCTGGGTCCCAACTCGCCCTTTGGAAAGAAGCCTGCACGTTGTGCCTTTCTGCTCTAGGGCAATGTAGCACACCCAGAGCAGAAGTTCTACTTCAGCCAGATCAGTCCTGCAGAGAAACTGCGTTTCACAGGCCTTTGTAGGGGATGTTCCCGGTAGGCTGTAAGAGCACTTTGCAGAGCGAGTTGTTTCTTAGCTTCCCAAAGAGCTGGAAGCAAGATTCTCTGGGGCCCAACTCGCCCTTTGGAAAGAAGCCTGCACGTTGTGCCTTTCAGCTCTAGGGCAATGTACCACACCCAGAGCAGAAGTTCTGTTTCATCCATATGAGGCCTGCAAAGAAACTGGGTTTCACAGGCCTTTGTAAGAGATGTACCCGGTAGGCTCTAAGAGCACTGTGCAGAGCGAGTTGTTTCTTAGCTTCCCAGAGAGCTGGAAGCAAGATGCTCTGGGGCCCAACTCGCCCTTTGGAAAGAAGCCTGCACGTTGTGCCTTTCTGCTCTAGGGCAATGTAGCACACCCAGAGCAGAAGTTCTGCTTCAGCCAGATCAGGCCTGCAAAGAAACTGCGTTTCACAGGCCTTTGTAAGAGATGTTCCCGGTAGGCTGTAAGAGCACTGTGCATAGCGAGTTGTTTCTTAGCTTCCCAAAGAGCTGGAAGCAAGATTCTCTGGGGCCCAACTCGCCCTGTGGAAAGAAGCCTGCACGTTTTGCCTTTCAGCTCTAGGGCAATGTAGCACACCCAGAGCAGAAGTTCTGCTTCAGCCATATCAGGCCTGCAAAGAAACTGCATTTCACAGGCCTTTGTAAGAGATGTTCCCGGTAGGCTGTAAGAGCACTGTGCAGAGCGAGTTGTTTCTTAGCTTCCCAAAGAGCTGGAAGCAAGATGCTCTGGGGCCCAAGTCGCCCTTTGGAAAGAAGCCTGCACGTTGTGCCTTTCAGCTCTAGGGCAATGTAGCACACGCAGAGCAGAAGTTCTGCTTCAGCCAGATCAGGCCTGCAGAGAAACTGCGTTTCACAGGCCTTTGTAAGAGATGTTCCCGGTAGGCTGTAAGAGAACTGTGCAGAGCGAGTTGTTTCTTAGCTTCCCAAAGAGCTGGAAGCAAGATGCTCTGGGGCCCAACTCGCCCTTTGGAAAGAAGCCTGCACGTTGTGCCTTTCAGCTCTAGGGCAAGCTAAAGCACCCAGAGCAGAAGTTCTACTTCAGCCAGATCAGGCCTGCAAAGAAACTGCGTTTCACAGGCCTTTGCAAGTGATGTTCCCGGTAGGCTGTAAGAGCACTGTGCAGAGCGAGTTGTTTCTTAGCTTCCCAAAGAGCTGGAAGCAAGATGCTCTGGGTCCCAACTCGCCCTTTGGAAAGAAGCCTGCACGTTGTGCCTTTCAGGTTTAGGGCAATGTAGCAGACCCAGAGCAGTAGTTCTGCTGCAGCCAGATGAGGCCTGCAAAGAAACTGAGTTTCACAGGCCTTTGTAAGAGATGTTCCCGGTAGGCTGTGAGAGCACTGTGCAGAGCGAGTTGTTTCTTAGCTTCCCAAAGAGCTGGAAGTAAGAAGCTCTGGGGCCCAACTCGCCCTTTGGAAAGAAGCCTGTACGTTGTGCCTTTCAGCTCTAGGGCAATGTAGCACACCCAGAGCAGAAGTTCTGCGTCAGCGAGATCAGGCCTGCAAAGAAACTCCGTTTCACAGGCCTTTGTTAGAGATGTTCCCGGTAGGCTGTAAGAGCACTGTGCAGAGTGAGTTCTTTCTTAGCGTCCCAAAGAGCTGGAAGCAAGATGCTCTGGCGACCAACTCGCCCTTTGGAAAGAAGCCTGCACGTTGTGCCTTTCAGCTCTAGGGCAATGTAGCACACCCAGAGCGGAAGTTCTGCGTCAGCGAGATCAGGCCTGCAAAGAAACTGCGTTTCGCAGGCCTTTGTAAGTGGTGTTCCCGGTAGGCTGCAAGAGTACTTTGCAGAGCGAGTTGTTTCTTAGATTCCCAAAGAGCTGGAAGCAAGATGCTCTTGGGCCCAACTTGCCGTTTGGAAAGAAGCCTGCACGTTGTGCCTTTCAGCTCTAGGGCAATGCAGAACACCAGAGCAGAAGTTCTGCTTCAGCCAGATAAGGCCTGCAAAGAAACTGGGTTTCACAGGCCTTTGTAAGGGATGTTGCCGGTAGGCTGTAAGAGCACTGTGCAGAGCGAGTTGCTTCTTAGCTTCCCAAACAGCTGGAAGCAAGATGCTCTGGGTCCAACTAGCCCTTTGGAAAATAGACTGCACGTTGTGCCTTTCAGCTCTAGGGCAATGTAGCACACCCAGAGCAGAAGTTCTACTTCAGCCAGATCAGTCCTGCAGCGAAACTGCGTTTCACAGGCCTTTGTAAGAGATGTTCCCGGTAGGCTGTAAGAGCGCTTTGCAGAGCGAGTTGTTTCTTAGCTTCCCAAAGAGCTGGAAGCAAGATGCTCTGGGGCCCAACTCGCCCTTTGGAAAGAAGCCTGCACGTTGTGCCTTTCAGCTCTAGGGCAATGTAGCACACCCAGAGCAGAAGTTCTGCTTCAGCCAGATCAGGCCTGCAAAGAAACTGCGTTTCACAGGCCTTTGTAAGAGATGTTCCAGGTAGGCTGTGAGAGCACTGTGCAGAGCGAGTTGTTTCTTAGCTTCCCAAAGAGCTGGAAGCAAGATGCTCTGGGTCCAACTCGCCCTTTGGAAAAAAGCCTGCACGTTGTGCCTTTCAGCTCTAGGGCAATGTAGCACACCCAGAGCAGAAGTTCTGCTTCAGCCAGATCAGGCCTGCAGAGAAACTACGTTTCACAGGCCTTTGTAAGAGATGTTCCCGGTAGGCTGTAAGAGCACTGTGCAGAGCGAGTTGTTTCTTAGCTTCCCAAAGAGCTGGAAGCAAGATGCTCTGGGGCCCAACTCGCCCTTTGGAAAGAAGCCTGCACGTTGTGACTTTCAGCTCTAGGGCATTGTAGAAAAACAGAGCAGAAGTTCTGCATCAGCCAAATCAGGCCTGCAAAGAAACTGCGTTTCACAGGCCTTTGTAAGAGATGTTCCCGGTAGGCTGTAAGAGCACTGTGCAGAGCGAGTTGTTTCTTAGCTTCCCAAAGAGCTGGAAGCAAGATGCTCAGGGGCCCAACTCGCCCTTTGGAAAGAAGCCTGCACGTTGTGCCTTTCAGCTCTAGGGCAATGTACCACACCCAGAGCAGAAGTTCTGTTTCATCCATATGAGGCCTGCAGAGAAACTGGGTTTCACAGGCCTTTGTAAGAGATGTACCCGGTAGGCTCTAAGAGCACTGTGCAGAGCGAGTTGTTTCTTAGCTTCCCAGAGAGCTGGAAGCAAGATGCTCTGGGGCCCAACTCGCCCTTTGGAAAGAAGCCTGCACGTTGTGCCTTTCTGCTCTAGGGCAATGTAGCACACCCAGAGCAGAAGTTCTGCTTCAGCCAGATCAGGCCTGCAAAGAAACTGCGTTTCACAGGCCTTTGTAAGAGATGTTCCCGGTAGGCTGTAAGAGCACTGTGCATAGCGAGTTGTTTCTTAGCTTCCCAAAGAGCTGGAAGCAAGATTCTCTGGGGCCCAACTCGCCCTGTGGAAAGAAGCCTGCACGTTTTGCCTTTCAGCTCTAGGGCAATGTAGCACACCCAGAGCAGAAGTTCTGCTTCAGCCAGATCAGGCCTGCAAAGAAACTGCATTTCACAGGCCTTTGTAAGAGATGTTCCCGGTAGGCTGTAAGAGCACTGTGCAGAGCGAGTTGTTTCTTAGCTTCCCAAAGAGCTGGAAGCAAGATGCTCTGGGGCCCAAGTCGCCCTTTGGAAAGAAGCCTGCACGTTGTGCCTTTCAGCTCTAGGGCAATGTAGCACACCCAGAGCAGAAGTTCTGCTTCAGCCAGATCAGGCCTGCAGAGAAACTGCGTTTCACAGGCCTTTGTAAGAGATGTTCCCGGTAGGCTGTAAGAGAACTGTGCAGAGCGAGTTGTTTCTTAGCTTCCCAAAGAGCTGGAAGCAAGATGCTCTGGGGCCCAACTCGCCCTTTGGAAAGAAGCCTGCACGTTGTGCCTTTCAGCTCTAGGGCAAGCTAAAGCACCCAGAGCAGAAGTTCTACTTCAGGCAGATCAGGCCTGCAGAGAAACTGCGTTTCACAGGCCTTTGCAAGTGATGTTCCCGGTAGGCTGTAAGAGCACTGTGCAGAGCGAGTTGTTTCTTAGCTTCCCAAAGAGCTGGAAGCAAGATGCTCTGGGTCCCAACTCGCCCTTTGGAAAGATGCCTGCACTTTGTGCCTTTCTGATCTAGGGCAATGTAGCACACCCAGAGCAGAAGTTCTGCTTCAGCCAGATCAGGCCTGCAAAGAAACTGCGCTTCACAGGCCTTTGTCAGAGATGTTCCCGGTAGGCTGTAAGAGCACTGTGCAGAGCGAGTTGTTTCTTAGCTTCCCAAAGAGCTGGAAGCAAGATGCTCTGGGGCCGAACTCGCCCTTTGGAAAGAAGCCTGCACGTTGTGCCTTTCTGCTCTAGGGCAATGTAGCACACCCAGAGCAGAAGTTCTGCTTCATCCATATGAGGCCTGCAAAGAAATTGGGTTTCTCAGTCCTTGGTAAGAGATGTACCCGGTAGGCTCTAAGAGCACTGTGCAGAGCGAGTTGCATCTTAGCTTCCCAAAGAGCTGGAAGCAAGATGCTCTGGGGCCCAACTCGCCCTTTGGAAAGAAGCCTGCATGTTGTGCCTTTCTGCTCTAGGGCAATGTAGCACACCCAGAGCTGAAGTTCTGCTTCAGCCAGATCACGCCTGCAAAGAAACTGCGTTTCACAGGCCTTTGTAAGAGATGTTCCCGGTAGGCTGTAAGAGCACTGTGCAGAGCGAGTTGTTTCTTAGCTTCCCAAAGAGCTGGAAGCAAGATGCTATGGGGCCCAACTCGCCCTTTGGAAAGAAGCCTGCACGTTGTGACTTTCAGCTCTAGGGCATTGTAGAACAACAGAGCAGAAGTTCTGCTTCAGCCAGATCAGGCCTGCAAAGAAACTGCGTTTCACAGGCCTTTGTAAGAGATGTTCCCGGTAGGCTGTAAGAGCACTGTGCAGAGCGAGTTGTTTCTTAGCTTCCCAAAGAGCTGGAAGCAAGATGCTCAGGGGCCCAACTCGCCCTTTGGAAAGAAGCCTGCACGTTGTGCCTTTCAGCTCTAGGGCAATGTACCACACCCAGAGCAGAAGTTCTGTTTCATCCATATGAGGCCTGCAAAGAAACTGGGTTTCACAGGCCTTTGTAAGAGATGTACCCGGTAGGCTCTAAGAGCACTGTGCAGAGCGAGTTGTTTCTTAGCTTCCCAGAGAGCTGGAAGCAAGATGCTCTGGGGCCCAACTCGCCCTTTGGAAAGAAGCCTGCACGTTGCGCCTTTCTGCTCTAGGGCAATGTAGCACACCCAGAGCTGAAGTTCTGCTTCAGCCAGATCACGCCTGCAAAGAAACTGCGTTTCACAGGCCTTTGTAAGAGATGTTCCCGGTAGGCTGTAAGAGCACTGTGCAGAGCGAGTTGTTTCTTAGCTTCCCAAAGAGCTGGAAGCAAGATGCTCTGGGGACCAACTCGCCCTTTGGAAAGAAGCCTGCACGTTGTGACTTTCAGCTCTAGGGCATTGTAGAACAACAGAGCAGAAGTTCTGCTTCAGCCAGATCAGGCCTGCAAAGAAACTGCGTTTCACAGGCCTTTGTAAGAGATGTTCACGGTAGGCTGTAAGAGCACTGTGCAGAGCGAGTTGTTTCTTAGCTTCCCAAAGAGCTGGAAGCAAGATGCTCTGGGGCCCAACTCGCCCTTTGGAAAGAAGCCTGAACGTTGTGCCTTTCAGCTCTAGGGCAATCTAAAGCACCCAGAGCAGAAGTTCTACTTCAGCCAGATCAGGCCTGCAGAGAAACTGCGTTTCACAGGCCTTTGCAAGTGATGTTCTCGGTAGGCTGTAAGAGCACTGTGCAGAGCGAGTTGTTTCTTAGCTTCCCAAAGAGCTGGAAGCAAGATGCTCTGGGGCCGAACTCGCCCTTTGGAAAGAAGCCTGCACCTTGTGCCTTTCTGCTCTAGGGCAATGTAGCACACCCAGAGCTGAGTTCTGCTTCAGCCAGATCAGGCCTGCAAGGAAACTGCGTTTCACAGGCCTTTGTAAGATATGTTCCTGGTAGGCTGTAAGAGCACTGTGCAGAGAGAGTTGTTTCTTAGCTTCCCAAAGAGCTGGAAGCAAGATGCTCTGGGGCCCAACTCGCCCTTTGGATAGAAGCCTGCACGTTTTGCCTTTCAGCTCCAGGACAATGAGGAGCACCCAGAGCAGAAGTTCTACTTCAGCCAGATCAGTCCTGCAGAGGAACTGCGTTTCACAGGCCTTTGTAGAGGATGTTCCCGGTAGGCTGTAAGAGAACTGTGCAGAGCGAGTTGTTTATTAGCTTCCCAAAGAGCTGGAAGCAGGATGCTCTGAGGCCCAACTCGCCCTTTGGAAAGAAGCCTGCACGTTGTGCCTTTCTCATCTAGGGCAATGTAGCACACCCAGAGCAGAAGTTCTGCTTCAGCCAGATCAGGCCTGCAAAGAAACTGCGTTTCACAGGCCTTTGTAAGTGGTGTTCCCGGTAGGCTGTAAGAGCACTGTGCAGAGCGAGTTGTTTCTTAGCTTCCCAAAGAGCTGGAAGCAAGATGCTCTGGGGCCCAAGTCGCCCTTTGGAAGGAAGCCTGCACGTTGTGCCTTTCAGCTCTAGGGCAATGTAGCACACCCAGAGCAGAAGTTCTGCTTCAGCCAGATCAGGCCTGCAGAGAAACTGCGTTTCACAGGCCTTTGTAAGCGATGTTCCCGGTAGGCTGTAAGAGAACTGTGCAGAGCGAGTTTATTAGCTTCCCAAAGAGCTGGAAGCAAGATGCTCTGGGACCCAACTCGCCCTTTGGAAAGAAGCCTGCACGTTGTGCCTTTCTGCTCTAGGGCAATGTAGCACACCCAGAGCAGTAGTTCTGCGTCAGCCAGATCAGGCCTGCAAAGAAACTGCGTTTCACAGGACTTTGTAAGAGATGTTCCCGGTAGGCTGTAAGAGCACTGTGCAGAGCGAGTTGTTTCTTAGCGTCCCAAAGAGCTGGAAGCAAGATCCTCTGGAGACCAACTCGCCATTTGGAAAGAAGCCTGCACGTTTTGCCTTTCAGCTCTAGGGCAATGTAGCATACCCAGAGCTGACGTTCTACTTCAGCCAGATCAGTCCTGCATAGAAACTGCGTTTCACAGGACTCTGTAAGTGATGTTCCCGGTAGGCTGTAAGAGCACTTTGCAGAGCGAGTTGTTTCTTAACTTCCCAAAGAACTGGAAGCAATATGCTCTGGGGACCAACTCGCCCTTTGGAAAGAAGCCTGCACGTTGTGCCTTTCAGCTCTAGGGCAATGTAGCACACCCAGAGCAGAAGTTCTGCTTCAGCCAGATCAGGCCTGCAGAGAAACTGCGTTTCACAGGCCTTTGCAAGTGATGTTCTCGGTAGGCTGTAAGAGCACTGTGCAGAGCGAGTTGTTTCTTAGCTTCCCAAAGAGCTGGAAGCAAGATGCTATGGGGCCCAACTCGCCCTTTGGAAAGAAGCCTGCACGTTGTGCCTCTCAGCTCCAGGGCAATGTAGCACACCCAGAGCAGAAGTTCTGCTTCAGCCATATCAGGCCTGCAAAGAAACTGCGTTTCACAGGCGTTTGAAAGAGATGTTCCCGGTAAGCTGTAAGAGCACTGTGCAGAGCGAGTTGTTTCTTAGCTTCCCAAAGAGCTGGAAGCAAGATGCTCTGGGGCCCAACTCGCCCTTTGGAAAGAAGCCTGCACGTTGTGCCTTTCAGGTTTAGGGCAATGTAGCAGACCCAGAGCAGTAGTTCTGCTGCAGCCAGATGAGGCCTGCAAAGAAACTGAGTTTCACAGGCCTTTGTAAGAGATGTTCCCGGTAGGCTGTGAGAGCACTGTGCAGAGCGAGTTGTTTCTTAGCTTCCCAAAGAGCTGGAAGTAAGAAGCTCTGGGGCCCAACTCGCCCTTTGGAAAGAAGCCTGCACGTTGTGCCTTTCAGCTCTAGGGCAATGTAGCACACCCAGAGCAGAAGTTCTGCGTCAGCGAGATCAGGCCTGCAAAGAAACTCCGTTTCACAGGCCTTTGTTAGAGATGTTCCCGGTAGGCTGTAAGAGCACTGTGCAGAGTGAGTTCTTTCTTAGCGTCCCAAAGAGCTGGAAGCAAGATGCTCTGGCGACCAACTCGCCCTTTGGAAAGAAGCCTGCACATTGTGCCTTTCAGCTCTAGGGCAATGTAGCACACCCAGAGCGGAAGTTCTGCGTCAGCGAGATCAGGCCTGCAAAGAAACTGCGTTTCACAGGCCTTTGTAAGTGGTGTTCCCGGTAGGCTGCAAGAGTACTTTGCAGAGCGAGTTGTTTCTTAGATTCCCAAAGAGCTGGAAGCAAGATGCTCTTGGGCCCAACTTGCCGTTTGGAAAGAAGCCTGCACGTTGTGCCTTTCAGCTCTAGGGCAATGCAGAACACCAGAGCAGAAGTTCTGCTTCAGCCAGATCAGGCCTGCAAAGAAATTGGGTTTCACAGGCCTTTGTAAGGGATGTTGCCGGTAGGCTGTAAGAGCACTGTGCAGAGCGAGTTGCTTCTTAGCTTCCCAAAGAGCTGGAAGCAAGATGCTCTGGGTCCAACTAGCCCTTTGGAAAATAGACTGCACGTTGTGCCTTTCAGCTCTAGGGCAATGTAGCACACCCAGAGCAGAAGTTCTACTTCAGCCAGATCAGTCCTGCAGCGAAACTGCGTTTCACAGGCCTTTGTAAGAGATGTTCCCGGTAGGCTGTAAGAGCGCTTTGCAGAGCGAGTTGTTTCTTAGCTTCCCAAAGAGCTGGAAGCAAGATGCTCTGGGGCCCAACTCGCCCTTTGGAAAGAAGCCTGCACGTTGTGCCTTTCAGCTCTAGGGCAATGTAGCACACCCAGAGCAGAAGTTCTGCTTCAGCCAGATCAGGCCTGCAAAGAAACTGCGTTTCACAGGCCTTTGTAAGAGATGTTCCAGGTAGGCTGTGAGAGCACTGTGCAGAGCGAGTTGTTTCTTAGCTTCCCAAAGAGCTGGAAGCAAGATGCTCTGGGTCCAACTCGCCCTTTGGAAAAAAGCCTGCACGTTGTGCCTTTCAGCTCTAGGGCAATGTAGCACACCCAGAGCAGAAGTTCTGCTTCAGCCAGATCAGGCCTGCAGAGAAACTGCGTTTCACAGGCCTTTGTAAGAGATGTTCCCGGTAGGCTGTAAGAGCACTGTGCAGAGCGAGTTGTTTCTTAGCTTCCCAAAGAGCTGGAAGCAAGATGCTCTGGGGCCCAACTCGCCCTTTGGAAAGAAGCCTGCACGTTGTGACTTTCAGCTCTAGGGCATTGTAGAAAAACAGAGCAGAAGTTCTGCATCAGCCAGATCAGGCCTGCAAAGAAACTGCGTTTCACAGGCCTTTGTAAGAGATGTTCCCGGTAGGCTGTAAGAGCACTGTGCAGAGCGAGTTGTTTCTTAGCTTCCCAAAGAGCTGGAAGCAAGATGCTCTGGGGCCCAACTCGCCCTTTGGAAAGAAGCCTGCACGTTGTGCCTTTCAGCTCTAGGGCAAGCTAAAGCACCCGGAGCAGAAGTTCTACTTCAGCCAGATCAGGCCTGCAGAGAAACTGCGTTTCACAGGCCTTTGCAAGTGATGTTCCCGGTAGGCTGTAAGAGCACTGTGCAGAGCGAGTTGTTTCTTAGCTTCCCAAAGAGCTGGAAGCAAGATGCTCTGGGTCCCAACTCGCCCTTTGGAAAGAAGCCTGCACGTTGTGCCTTTCTGCTCTAGGGCAATGTAGCACACCCAGAGCAGAAGTTCTACTTCAGCCAGATCAGTCCTGCAGAGAAACTGCGTTTCACAGGCCTTTGTAGGGGATGTTCCCGGTAGGCTGCAAGAGCACTTTGCAGAGCGAGTTGTTTCTTAGCTTCCCAAAGAGCTGGAAGCAAGATTCTCTGGGGACCAACTCGCCCTTTGGAAAGAAGCCTGCACGTTGTGCCTTTCTCATCTAGGGCAATGTAGCACACCCAGAGCAGAAGTTCTGCTTCAGCCAGATCAGGCCTGCAAAGAAACTGCGTTTCACAGGCCTTTGTAAGAGATGTTCCCGGTAGGCTGTAAGAGCACTGTGCAGAGCGAGTTGTTTCTTAGCTTCCCAAAGAGCTGGAAGCAAGATGCTCAGGGGCCCAACTCGCCCTTTGGAAAGAAGCCTGCACGCTGTGCCTTTCAGCTCTAGGGCAATGTACCACACCCAGAGCAGAAGTTCTGTTTCATCCATATGAGGCCTGCAAAGAAACTGGGTTTCACAGGCCTTTGTAAGAGATGTACCCGGTAGGCTCTAAGAGCACTGTGCAGAGCGAGTTGTTTCTTAGCTTCCCAGAGAGCTGGAAGCAAGATGCTCTGGGGCCCAACTCGCCCTTTGGAAAGAAGCCTGCACGTTGTGCCTTTCTGCTCTAGGGCAATGTAGCACACCCAGAGCAGAAGTTCTGCTTCAGCCAGATCAGGCCTGCAAAGAAACTGCGTTTCACAGGCCTTTGTAAGAGATGTTCCCGGTAGGCTGTAAGAGCACTGTGCATAGCGAGTTGTTTCTTAGCTTCCCAAAGAGCTGGAAGCAAGATTCTCTGGGGCCCAACTCGCCCTGTGGAAAGAAGCCTGCACGTTTTGCTTTTCAGCTCTAGGGCAATGTAGCACACCCAGAGCAGAAGTTCTGCTTCAGCCAGATCAGGCCTGCAGAGAAACTGCGTTTCACAGGCCTTTGTAAGTGCTGTTCCCGGTAGGCTGCAAGAGTACTTTGCAGAGCGTGTTGTTTCTTAGCTTCCCAAAGAGCTGGAAGCAAGATGCTCTTGGGCCCAACTTGCCGTTTGGAAAGAAGCCTGCACGTTGTGCCTTTCAGCTCTAGGGCAATGCAGAACACCAGAGCAGAAGTTCTGTTTCAGCCAGATCAGGCCTGCAAAGAAACTGGCTTCACAGGCCTTTGTAAGGGATGTTCCCGGTAGGCTGTAAGAGCACTGTGCAGAGCGAGTTGTTTCTTAGCTTCCCAAAGAGCTGGAAGCAAGATGCTCTGGGGCCCAACTCGCCCTTTGGAAAGAAGCCTGCACGTTGTGCCTTTCTGCTCTAGGGCAATGTAGCACACCCAGAGCAGAAGTTCTGCTTCAGCCGTATCAGGCCTGCAAAGAAACTGCGTTTCAGAGGCCTTTGAAAGAGATGTTCCTGGTAGGCTGTAAGAGCTCGCTGCGGAGCGAGTTGTTTCTTAGCTTCCCAAAGAGCTGGAAGCAAGATGCTCTGGCGACCAACTCGCCCTTTGGAAAGAAGCCTGCACGTTGTGCCTCTCAGCTCTAGGGCAATGTAGCACACCCAGAGCAGAAGTTGTGATTCAGCCAGATCAGGCCTGCAAAGAAACTGCGTTTCACAGGCCTTTGTAAGAGATGTACCCGGTAGGCTGTGAGAGCACTGTGCAGAGCGAGTTGTTTCTTAGCTTCCCAAAGAGCTGGAAGCAAGATGCTCTGGGGCCCAACTCGCCCTTTGGAAAGAAGCCTGCACGTTGTGCCTTTCAGCTCTAGGGCAATGTAGCACACCCAGAGCAGAAGTTCTGCTTCTGCCAGATGAGGCCTGGAAAGAAACTGCGTTTCACAGGCCTTTGTAAGAGATGTTCCCGGTAGGCTGTAAGAGCACTGTGCAGAGCGAGTTGTTTCTTAGCTTCCAAAAGAGCTGGAAGCAAGATGCTCTGGGGCCCAACTCGCCCTTTGGAAAGTAGCCTGCACGTTGTGCCTTTCAGCTACAGGTCAATCTGAAGCACCCAGAGCAGAAGTTCTACTTCAGCCAGATCAGGCCTGCAAAGAAACTGCGTTTCACGGGCCTTTGTAAGAGATGTTCCCGGTAGGCTGTAAGAGCACTGTGCAGAGCGAGTTGTTTCTTAGCTTCCCAAAGAGCTGGAAGCAAGATGCTCTGGGGCCCAAGTCGCCCTTTGGAAAGAAGCCTATACGTTGTGCCTTTCTGCTCTAGGGCAATGTAGCACACCCAGAGCAGAAGTTCTGCTTCATCCATATGAGGCCTGCAAAGAAATTGGGTTTCACAGTCCTTTGTAAGAGATGTACCCGGTAGGCTCTAAGAGCACTGTGCAGAGCGAGTTGTTTCTTAGCTTCCCAAAGAACTGGAAGCAAGATGCTCCGGGGCCGAACTCGCCCTTTGGAAAGAAGCCTGCACGTTGTGCCTTTCTGCTCTAGGGCAATGTAGCACACCCAGAGCTGAAGTTCTGCTTCAGCCAGATCAGGCCTGCAAAGAAACTGCGTTTCACAGGCCTTTGTAAGATATGTTCCTGGTAGGCTGTAAGAGCACTGTGCAGAGAGAGTTGTTTCTTAGCTTCCCAAAGAGCTGGAAGCAAGATGCTCTGGGGCCCAACTCGCCCTTTGGATAGAAGCCTGCACGTTTTGCCTTTCAGCTCCAGGGCAATGTAGAGCACCCAGAGCAGAAGTTCTACTTCAGCCAGATCAGTCCTGCAGAGAAACTGCGTTTCACAGGCCTTTGTAAGTGATGTTCCCGGTAGGCTGTAAGAGCACTTTGCAGAGCGAGTTGTTTCTTAGCTTCCCAAAGAGCTGGAAGCAAGATGCTCTGGGGCCCAACTCGCCCTTTGGAAACAAGCCTGCATGTTGTGCCTTTCAGCTCTAGGGCAATGTAGCACACCCAGAGCAGAAGTTCTGCTTCATCCCTATGAGGCCTGCAGAGAAACTGGGTTTCACAGGCCTTTGAAAGAGATGTACCCGGTAGGCTCTAAGAGCACTGTGCAGAGCGAGTTGTTTCTTAGCTTCCCAAAGAGCTGGAAGCAAGATGCTCTGGGGCACAACTCGCCCTTTGGAAAGAAGCCTGCACGTTGTTCCTTTCTGCTCTAGGGCAATGTAGCACACCCAGAGCAGAATTTCTGCTTCAGCCAGATGAAGCCTGAAAAGAAGCTGCGTTTCACAGGCCTTTGTAAGAGATGTTCCCGGTAGTGTGTAAGAGCACTGTGCATAGCGAGTTGTTTCTTAGCTTCCCATAGAGCTGGAAGCAAGATGCTCAGGGGCCCAACTCGCCCTTTGGAAAGAAGCCTGCACGTTTTGCCTTTCAGCTCTAGGGCAATGTATCACACCCAGAGCAGAAGTTCTGCTTCAGCCATATCAGGCCTGCAAAGAAACTGCGTTTCACAGGCCTTTGAAAGAGATGTTCCCGGTAGGCTGTAAGAGCACTGTGCAGAGCGAGTTGTTTCTTAGCTTCCCAAAGAGCTGGAAGCAAGATGCTCTGGGGCCCAACTCGCCCTTTGGAAAGAAGCCTGCACGTTGTGCCTTTCAGGTTTAGGGCAATGTAGCAGACCCAGAGCAGTAGTTCTGCTGCAGCCAGATGAGGCCTGCAAAGAAACTGCGTTTCACAGGCCTTTGTAAGAGATTTTCCCGGTAGGCTGTGAGAGCACTGTGCAGAGCGAGTTGTTTCTTAGCGTCCCAAAGAGCTGGAAGCAAGATGCTCTGGCGACCAACTCGCCCTTTGGAAAGAAGCCTGCACGTTTTGCCTTTCAGCTCTAGGGAAATGTAGCATACCAAGAGCAGAAGTTCTGCTTCAGCCAGATCAGGCCTGCAGAGAAACTGCGTTTCACAGGACTCTGTAAGTGATGTTCCCGGTAGGCTGTAAGAGCACTTTGCAGAGCGAGTTGTTTCTTAGCTTCCCAAAGAGCTGGAAGCAAGATGCTCTGGGGACCAACTCGCCCTTTGGAAAGAAGCCTGCACGTTGTGCCTTTCTGCTCTAGGGCAATGTAGCACACCCAGAGCAGAAGTTCTGCTTCAGCCAGATCAGGCCTGCAAAGAAACTGCGTTTCACAGGCCTTTGTAAGAGATGTTCCCGGTAGGCTGTAAGAGCACTGTGCAGAGCGAGTTGTTTCTTAGCTTCCCAAAGAGCTGGAAGTAAGATGCTCTGGGGCCCAAGTCTCCCTTGGAAAGAAGCCTGCACGTTGTGCCTTTCAGCTCTAGGGCAATGTAGCACACCCAGAGCAGAAGTTCTGCTTCAGCCAGATCAGGCCTGCAGAGAAACTGCGTTTCACAGGACTCTGTAAGTGATGTTCCCGGTAGGCTGTAAGAGCACTGTGCAGAGCGAGTTGTTTCTTAGCTTCCCAAAGAGCTGGAAGCAAGATGCTCTCGGTCCAACTCGCCCTTTGGAAAGAAGCCTGCACGTTGTGCCTTTCAGCTCATTGGCAATGTAGCACACCCAGAGCAGAAGTTCTACTTCAGCAGATCAGTCCTTCAGCGAAACTGCGTTTCACAGGCCTTTGTAAGAGATGTTCCCGGTAGGCTGTGAGAGCATTGTGCAGAGCAAGTTGTTTCTTAGCTTCCCAAAGAGCTGGAAGCAAGATGCTCTGGGGCCGAACTCGCCCTTTGGAAAGAAGCCTGCACGTCGTGCCTCTCAGCTCTAGGGCAATGTAGCACACCCAGAGCAGAAGTTCTGCTTCAGCCATATCAGGCCTTCAAAGAAACTGCGTTTCACTGGCCTTTGAAAGAGATGTTCCTGGTAGGCTGTAAGAGCTCGCTGCGTAGCGAGTTGTTTCTTAGCTTCCCAAAGAGCTGGAAGCAAGATGCTCTGGGGCCCAAGTCGCCCTTTGGAAAGAAGCCTCCACGTTGTGCCTTTCTGCTCTAGGGCAATGTAGCACACCCAGAGCAGAAGTTCTGCTTCATCCATATGAGGCCTGCAAAGAAATTGGGTTTCACAGTCCTTTGTAAGAGCTGCACCCGGTAGGCTCTAAGAGCACTGTGCAGAGCGAGTTGTTTCTTAGCTTCCCAAAGAGCTGGAAGCAAGATGCTCTGGGGCCGAACTCGCCCTTTGGAAAGAAGCCTGCACGTTGTGCCTTTCTGCTCTAGGGCAATGTAGCACACCCAGAGCTGAAGTTCTGCTTCAGCCAGATCAGGCCTGCAAAGAAACTGCGTTTCACAGGCCTTTGTAAAAGATGTTCCCGGTAGGCTGTAAGAGCACTGTGCAGAGCGAGTTGTTTCTTAGCTTCCCAAAGAGCTGGAAGCAAGATGCTCTGGGGCCCAACTCGCCCTTTGGATAGAAGCCTGCACTTTTTGCCTTTCAGCTCCAGGGCAATGTAGAGCACCCAGAGCAGAAGTTCTACTTCAGCCAGATCAGTCCTGCAGAGAAACTGCGTTTCACAGGCCTTTGTAAGTGATGTTCCCGGTAGGCTGTAAGAGCACTTTGCAGAGGGAGTTGTTTCTTAGCTTCCCAAAGAGCTGGAAGCAAGATGCTCTGGGGCCCAACTCGCCCTTTGGAAAGAAGCCTGCACGTTGTGCCTTTCTGATCTAGGGCAATGTAGCACACCCAGAGCAGAAGTTCTGCTTCAGCCAGATCAGGCCTGCAAAGAAACTGCGTTTCACAGGCCTTTGTAAGAGATGTTCCCGGTAGGCTGTAAGAGCACTGTGCAGAGCGAGTTGTTTCTTAGCTTCCCAAAGAGCTGGAAGCAAGAAGCTCAGGAGCCCAACTCGCCCTTTGGAAAGAAGCCTGCACGTTGTGCCTTTCAGCTCTAGGGCAATGTAGCACACCCAGAGCAGAAGTTCTGCTTCATCCATATGAGGCCTGCAAAGAAACTGGGTTTCACAGGCCTTTGAAAGAGATGTACCCGGTAGGCTCTAAGAGCACTGTGCAGAGCGAGTTGTTTCTTAGCTTCCCACAGAGCTGGAAGCAAGATGCTCTGGGTCCCAACTCGCCCTTTGTTAAGAAGCCTGCACGTTGTGCCTTTCAGCTCTAGGGCAATGTAGCACACCCAGAGCAGAAGTTCTGCTTCAGCCATATCAGGCCTGCAAAGAAACTGCGTTTCACAGGCCTTTGAAAGAGATGTTCCCGGTAGGCTGTAAGAGCACTGTGCAGAGCGAGTTGTTTCTTAGCTTCCCAAAGAGCTGGAAGCAAGATGCTCTGGGGCCCAACTCGCCCTTTGGAAAGAAGCCTGCACGTTGTGCCTTTCAGGTTTAGGGCAATGTAGCAGACCCAGAGCAGTAGTTCTGCTGCAGCCAGATGAGGCCTGCAAAGAAACTGCGTTTCACAGGCCTTTGTAAGAGATTTTCCCGGTAGGCTGTGAGAGCACTGTGCAGAGCGAGTTGTTTCTTAGCGTCCCAAAGAGCTGGAAGCAAGATGCTCTGGCGACCAACTCGCCCTTTGGAAAGAAGCCTGCAAGTTTTGCCTTTCAGCTCTAGGGAAATGTAGCATACCCAGAGCAGAAGTTCTGCTTCAGCCAGATCAGGCCTGCAGAGAAACTGCGTTTCACAGGACTCTGTAAGTGATGTTCCCGGTAGGCTGTAAGAGCACTTTGCAGAGCGAGTTGTTTCTTAGCTTCCCAAAGAGCTGGAAGCAAGATGCTCTGGGGACCAACTCGCCCTTTGGAAAGAAGCCTGCACTTTGTGCCTTTCTGCTCCAGGGCAATGTAGAGCACCCAGAGCAGAAGTTCTACTTCAACCAGATCAGTCCTGCAGAGAAACTGCGTTTCACAGGCCTTTGTAAGTGATGTTCCCGGTAGGCTGTAAGAGCACTTTGCAGAGCGAGTTGTTTCTTAGCTTCCCAAAGAGCTGGAAGCAAGATGCTCTGGGGCCCAACTCGCCCTTTGGATAGAAGCCTGCACGTTTTGCCTTTCAGCTCCAGGGCAATGTAGAGCACCCAGAGCAGAAGTTCTACTTCAGCCAGATCAGTCCTGCAGAGAAACTGCGTTTCACAGGCCTTTGTAAGTGATGTTCCCGGTAGGCTGTAAGAGCACTTTGCAGAGCGAGTTGTTTCTTAGCTTCCCAAAGAGCTGGAAGCAAGATGCTCTGGGGCCCAACTCGCCCTTTGGAAAGAAGCCTGCACGTTGTGCCTTTCTGATCTAGGGCAATGTAGCACACCCAGAGCAGAAGTTCTGCTTCAGCCAGATCAGGCCTGCAAAGAAACTGGGTTTCACAGGCCTTTGTAAGAGATGTTACCGGTAGGCTGTGAGAGCACTGTGCAGAGCGAGTTGTTTCTTAGCTTCCCAAAAAGCTGCAAGCAAGATGCTCCTGGACCCAACTCGCTCTTTGGAAAGAAGCCTGCACGTTGTGCCTTTCAGCTTTAGGGCAATGTAGCACACCCAGAGCAGTAGTTCTGCTGCAGCCAGATGAGGCCTGCAAAGAAACTGCGTTTCACAGGCCTTTGTAAGAGATGTTCCCGGTAGGCTGTGAGAGCACTGTGCAGAGCGAGTTGTTTCTTAGCTTCCCAAAGAGCTGGAAGCAAGATGCTCTGGGGCCCAACTCTCTCTTTGGAAAGAAGCCTGCACGTTGTGCCTTTCAGCTCTAGGGCAAAGTAGCACACCCAGAACAGAAGTCCTGCTTCAGCCAGATCAGGCCTGCAAAGAAACTGCGTTTCACAGGCCTTTTAAGAGATGTTCCCGGTAGGCTGTAAGAGCACTGTGCAGAGCGAGTTGTTTCTTAGCTTCCCAAAGAGCTGTAAGCAAGATCCTCTGGGTCCCAGCTCGCCCTTTGGAAAGAAGCCTGCACCTTGTGCCTTTCAGCTCTAGGGCAATGTAGCACACCCAGAGCAGAAGTTCTGCGTCAGCCAGATCAGGCCTGCAAAGAAACTGCGTTTCACAGGTCTTTGTAAGAGATGTTCCCGGTAGGCTGTAAGAGCACTGTGCAGAGCGAGTTGTTTCTTAGCGTCCCAAAGAGCTGGAAGCAAGATGCTCAGGAGACCAACTCGCCCTTTGGATAGAAGCCTGCACATTGTGCCTTTCAGCTCCAGGGCAATGTAGAGCACCCAGAGTAGAAGTTCTACTTCAGCCAGATCAGTCCTGCAGAGAAACTGCGTTTCACAGGACTCTGTAAGTGATGTTCCCGGTAGGCTGTAAGAGCACTGTGCAGAGCGAGTTGTTTCTTAGCTTCCCAAATAGCTGGAAGCAAGATGCTCTGGGGCCCAACTCACCCTTTGGAAAGAAGCCTGAACGTTGTGCCTTTCTGCTCTAGGGCAATGTAGCACACCCAGAGCAGAAGTTCTGCTTCAGCCAGATCAGGCCTGCAAAGAAACTGCGTTTCACAGGCCTTTGTAAGTGGTGTTCCCGGTAGGCTGTATGAGCACTGTGTAGAGCGAGTTGTTTCTTAGCTTCCCAAAGAGATGGAAGCAAGATGCTCTGGGGACCAACTCGCCCTTTGGAAAGAAGCCTGCACGTTGTGCCTCTCAGCTCCAGGGCAATGTAGCACACCCAGAGCAGAAGTTCTGCTTCAGCCATATCAGGCCTGCAAAGAAACTGCGTTTCACAGGCCTTTGAAAGAGATGTTCCCGGTAGGCTGTAAGAGCACTGTGCAGAGCGAGTTGTTTCTTAGCTTCCCAAAGAGCTGGAAGCAGGATGCTCTGGGGCCCAACTCGCCCTTTGGAAAGAAGCCTGCACGTTGTGCCTTTCAGCTTTAGGGCAATGTAGCACACCCAGAGCAGTAGTTCTGCTGCAGCCAGATCAGGCCTGCAAAGAAACTGCGTTTCACAGGCCTTTGTAAGAGATGTTCCCGGTAGGCTGTGAGAGCACTGTGCAGAGCGAGTTGTTTCTTAGCTTCAAAAGAGCTGGAAGCAAGAAGCTCTGGGGCCCAACTCGCCCTTTGGAAAGAAGCCTGCACGTTGTGCCTTTCAGCTCTAGGGCAATGTAGCACACCCAGAGCGGAAGTTCTGCGTCAGCGAGATCAGGCCTGCAAAGAAACTGCGTTTCACAGGCCTTTGTAAGAGATGTTCCCGGTAGGCTGTAAGAGCACTGTGCAGAGCGAGTTGTTTCTTACCTTCCCAAAGAGCTGGAAGCAAGATGCTCTGGGTCCAACTCGCCCTTTGGAAAGAAGCCTGCACGTTGTGCCTTTCAGCTCTACGGCAATGTAGCACACCCAGAGCAGAAGTTCTACTTCAGCCAGATCAGTCCTGCAGCGAAACTGCGTTTCACAGGCCTTTGTAAGTGATGTTCCCGGTAGGCTGTAAGAGCACCTTGCAGAGCGAGTTGTTTCTTAGCTTCCCAAAGAGCTGGAAGCAAGATGCTCTGGGGCCCAACTCGCCCTTTGGAAAGAAGCCTGCACGTTGTGCCTTTCTGCTCTAGATCAATGTAGCACACCCAAAGCAGAAGTTCTGCTTCAGCGACATCAGGCCTGCAAAGAAACTGGGTTTCACAGGCCTTTGTAAGAGATGTTCCCGGTAGGCTGTAAGAGCACTGTGCAGAGCGTGTTGTTTCTTAGCTTCCCAAAGAGCTGGAAGCAAGATGCTCTGGGGCCCAACTCGCCCTTTGGAAAGAATCCTGCACGTTGTGCCTCTCAGCTCTAGGGCAATGTAGCACACCCAGAGCAGAAGTTCTGCTTCAGCCATATCAGGCCTGCAAAGAAACTGCGTTTCACAGGCCTTTGAAAGAGATGTTCCTGGTAGGCTGTAAGAGCTCGGTGCGGAGCGAGTTGTTTCTTAGCTTCCCAAAGAGCTGGAAGCAAGATGCTCTTGGGCACAACTCGCCCTTTGGAAAGAAGCCTGCACGTTGTGCCTTTCAGCTCTAGGGCAATGTAGCACACCCAGAGCAGTAGTTCTGCTGCAGCCAGATGAGGCCTGCAAAGAAACTGCGTTTCACACGCCTTTGTAAGAGATGTTCCCGGTAGGCTGTGAGAGCACTGTGCAGACCGAGTTGTTTCTTAGCTTCCCAAAGAGCTGGAAGCAAGATGCTCTGGGGCAAAAATCGCCCTTTGGAAAGAAGCCTGCACGTTGTGCCTTTCAGCTCTAGGGCATTGTAGCACACCCAGAGCAGAAGTTCTGCTTCAGCCAGATGAGGCCTGCAGAGAAACTGCGTTTCACAGGCCTTTGTAAGAGATGTTCCCGGTAGGCTGTAAGAGCACTGTGCAGAGCGAGTTGTTTCTTAGCTTCCCAAAGAGCTGGAAGCAAGATGCTCTGGGGCCCAACTCGCCCTTTGGAAAGAAGCCTGCACGTTGTGCCTTTCAGCTTTGGGGCAATGTAGCACACCCAGAGCAGTAGTTATGCTGCAGCCAGATGAGGCCTGCAAAGAAACTGTGTTTCACAGGCCTTTGTAAGAGATGTTCCAGGTAGGCTGTGAGAGCACTGTGCAGAGCGAGTTCTTTCTTAGCGTCCCAAAGAGCTGGAAGCAAGATGCTCTGGGTCCCAAATCTAACTTTGGAAAGAAGCCTGCACCTTGTGCCTTTCAGCTCTAGGGCAATGTAGCCCACCCAGAGCAGAAATTCTGCTTCAGCCAGATGAGGCCTGCAAAGAAACTGGGTTTCACAGGCCTTTGTAAGAAATGTACCCGGTAGGCTCTAAGAGCACTGTGCAGAGCGAGTTGTTTCTTAGCTTCCCAAAGAGCTGGAAGCAAGATGCTCTGGGGCCCAACTCTCTCTTTGGAAAGAAGCCTGCACGTTGTGCCTTTCAGCTCTAGGGCAAAGTAGCACACCCAGAACAGAAGTCCTGCTTCAGCCAGATCAGGCCTGCAAAGAAACTGCGTTTCACAGGCCTTTGTAAGAGATGTTCCCGGTAGGCTGTAAGAGCACTGTGCAGAGCGAGTTGTTTATTAGCTTCCCAAAGAGCTGTAAGCAAGATCCTCTGGGTCCCAGCTCGCCCTTTGGAAAGAAGCCTGCACCTTGTGCCTTTCAGCTCTAGGGCAATGTAGCACACCCAGAGCAGAAGTTCTGCGTCAGCCAGATCAGGCCTGCAAAGAAACTGCGTTTCACAGGTCTTTGTAAGAGATGTTCCCGGTAGGCTGTAAGAGCACTGTGCAGAGCGAGTTGTTTCTTAGCGTCCCAAAGAGCTGGAAGCAAGATGCTCAGGAGACCAACTCGCCCTTTGGATAGAAGCCTGCACATTGTGCCTTTCAGCTCCAGGGCAATGTAGAGCACCCAGAGTAGAAGTTCTACTTCAGCCAGATCAGTCCTGCAGAGAAACTGCGTTTCACAGGACTCTGTAAGTGATGTTCCCGGTAGGCTGTAAGAGCACTGTGCAGAGCGAGTTGTTTCTTAGCTTCCCAAATAGCTGGAAGCAAGATGCTCTGGGGCCCAACTCACCCTTTGGAAAGAAGCCTGAACGTTGTGCCTTTCAGCTCTAGGGCAATGTAGCACACCCAGAGCAGAAGTTCTGCTTCAGCCAGATCAGGCCTGCAAAGAAACTGCGTTTCACAGGCCTTTGTAAGTGGTGTTCCCGGTAGGCTGTATGAGCACTGTGTAGAGCGAGTTGTTTCTTAGCTTCCCAAAGAGGTGGAAGCAAGATGCTCTGGGGACCAACTCGCCCTTTGGAAAGAAGCCTGCACGTTGTGCCTCTCAGCTCCAGGGCAATGTAGCACACCCAGAGCAGAAGTTCTGCTTCAGCCATATCAGGCCTGCAAAGAAACTGCGTTTCACAGGCCTTTGAAAGAGATGTTCCCGGTAGGCTGTAAGAGCACTGTGCAGAGCGAGTTGTTTCTTAGCTTCCCAAAGAGCTGGAAGCAGGATGCTCTGGGGCCCAACTCGCCCTTTGGAAAGAAGCCTGCACGTTGTGCCTTTCAGCTTTAGGGCAATGTAGCACACCCAGAGCAGTAGTTCTGCTGCAGCCAGATCAGGCCTGCAAAGAAACTGCGTTTCACAGGCCTTTGTAAGAGATGTTCCCGGTAGGCTGTGAGAGCACTGTGCAGAGCGAGTTGTTTCTTAGCTTCAAAAGAGCTGGAAGCAAGAAGCTCTGGGGCCCAACTCGCCCTTTGGAAAGAAGCCTGCACGTTGTGCCTTTCAGCTCTAGGGCAATGTAGCACACCCAGAGCGGAAGTTCTGCGTCAGCGAGATCAGGCCTGCAAAGAAACTGCGTTTCACAGGCCTTTGTAAGAGATGTTCCCGGTAGGCTGTAAGAGCACTGTGCAGAGCGAGTTGTTTGTTAGCGTCCCAAAGAGCTGGAAGCAAGATGCTCTGGCGACCAACTCGCCTTTTGGAAAGAAGCCTGCACGTTTTGCCTTTCAGCTCTAGGGCAATGTAGCACACCCAGAGCAGAAGTTCTGCTTCAGCCAGATCAGGCCTGCAAAGAAACTGCGTTTCACAGGCCTTTGTAAGAGATGTTCCCGGTAGGCTGTAAGAGCACTGTGCAGAGCGAGTTGTTTCTTACCTTCCCAAAGAGCTGGAAGCAAGATGCTCTGGGTCCAACTCGCCCTTTGGAAAGAAGCCTGCACGTTGTGCCTTTCAGCTCTACGGCAATGTAGCACACCCAGAGCAGAAGTTCTACTTCAGCCAGATCAGTCCTGCAGCGAAACTGCGTTTCACAGGCCTTTGTAAGTGATGTTCCCGGTAGGCTGTAAGAGCACCTTGCAGAGCGAGTTGTTTCTTAGCTTCCCAAAGAGCTGGAAGCAAGATGCTCTGGGGCCCAACTCGCCCTTTGGAAAGAAGCCTGCACGTTGTGCCTTTCTGCTCTAGATCAATGTAGCACACCCAAAGCAGAAGTTCTGCTTCAGCCACATCAGGCCTGCAAAGAAACTGGGTTTCACAGGCCTTTGTAAGAGATGTTCCCGGTAGGCTGTAAGAGCACTGTGCAGAGCGTGTTGTTTCTTAGCTTCCCAAAGAGCTGGAAGCAAGATGCTCTGGGGCCCAACTCGCCCTTTGGAAAGAATCCTGCACGTTGTGCCTCTCAGCTCTAGGGCAATGTAGCACACCCAGAGCAGAAGTTCTGCTTCAGCCATATCAGGCCTGCAAAGAAACTGCGTTTCACAGGCCTTTGAAAGAGATGTTCCTGGTAGGCTGTAAGAGCTCGGTGCGGAGCGAGTTGTTTCTTAGCTTCCCAAAGAGCTGGAAGCAAGATGCTCTTGGGCACAACTCGCCCTTTGGAAAGAAGCCTGCACGTTGTGCCTTTCAGCTCTAGGGCAATGTAGCACACCCAGAGCAGTAGTTCTGCTGCAGCCAGATGAGGCCTGCAAAGAAACTGCGTTTCACACGCCTTTGTAAGAGATGTTCCCGGTAGGCTGTGAGAGCACTGTGCAGACCGAGTTGTTTCTTAGCTTCCCAAAGAGCTGGAAGCAAGATGCTCTGGGGCAAAAATCGCCCTTTGGAAAGAAGCCTGCACGTTGTGCCTTTCAGCTCTAGGGCATTGTAGCACACCCAGAGCAGAAGTTCTGCTTCAGCCAGATGAGGCCTGCAGAGAAACTGCGTTTCACAGGCCTTTGTAAGAGATGTTCCCGGTAGGCTGTAAGAGCACTGTGCAGAGCGAGTTGTTTCTTAGCTTCCCAAAGAGCTGGAAGCAAGATGCTCTGGGGCCCAACTCGCCCTTTGGAAAGAAGCCTGCACGTTGTGCCTTTCAGCTTTGGGGCAATGTAGCACACCCAGAGCAGTAGTTATGCTGCAGCCAGATGAGGCCTGCAAAGAAACTGTGTTTCACAGGCCTTTGTAAGAGATGTTCCAGGTAGGCTGTGAGAGCACTGTGCAGAGCGAGTTCTTTCTTAGCGTCCCAAAGAGCTGGAAGCAAGATGCTCTGGGTCCCAAATCTCCCTTTGGAAAGAAGCCTGCACCTTGTGCCTTTCAGCTCTAGGGCAATGTAGCCCACCCAGAGCAGAAATTCTGCTTCAGCCAGATGAGGCCTGCAAAGAAACTGGGTTTCACAGGCCTTTGTAAGAAATGTACCCGGTAGGCTCTAAGAGCACTGTGCAGAGCGAGTTGTTTCTTAGCTTCCCAAAGAGCTGGAAGCAAGATGCTCTGGGTCCAACTCGCCCTTTGGAAAGAAGCCTGCACGTTGTGCCTTTCAGCTCTAGGGCAATGTAGCACACCCAGAGCAGAAGTTCTACTTCAGCCAGATCAGTCCTGCAGCGAAACTGCGTTTCACAGGCCTTTGTAAGTGATGTTCCCGGTAGGCTGTAAGAGCACTTTGCAGAGCGAGTTGTTTCTTAGCTTCCCAAAGAGCTGGAAGCAAGATGCTCTGGGGCCCAACTCGCCCTTTGGAAAGAAGCCTGCACGTTGTGCCTCTCAGCTCCAGGGCAATGTAGCACACCCAGCGCAGAAGTTCTGCTTCAGCCATATCAGGCCTGCAAAGAAACTGCGTTTCACAGGCCTTTGAAAGAGATGTTCCCGGTAAGCTGTAAGAGCACTGTGCAGAGCGAGTTGTTTCTTAGCTTCCCAAAGAGCTGGAAGCAAGATGCTCTGGGGCCCAACTCGCCCTTTGGAAAGAAGCCTGCACGTTGTGCCTTTCAGGTTTAGGGCAATGTAGCACACCCAGAGCAGAAGTTCTGCTTCAGCCAGATCAGGCCTGCAAAGAAACTGCGTTTCACAGGCCTTTGTAAGTGGTGTTCCCGGTAGGCTGTAAGAGCACTTTGCAGAGCGAGTTGTTTCCTAGCTTCCCAAAGAGCTGGAAGCAAGATGCTCTGGGGCCCAACTCGCCCTTTGGAAAGAAGCCTGCACGTTGTGCCTCTCAGCTCCAGGGCAATGTTGCACACCCAGAGCAGAAGTTCTGCTTCAGCCATATCAGGCCTGCAAAGAAACTGCGTTTCACAGGCCTTTGTAAGTGGTGTTCCCGGTAGGCTGTAAGAGCACTTTGCAGAGCGAGTTGTTTACTAGCTTCCCAAAGAGCTGGAAGCAAGATGCTCTGGGGCCCAACTCGCCCTTTGGAAAGAAGCCTGCATGTTTTGCCTTTCAGCTCTAGGGCAATGGAGCACACCCAGAGCAGAAGTTCTGCTTCAGCCATATCAGGCCTGCAAAGAAACTGCGTTTCACAGG
Organism: Equus przewalskii; assembly: GCF_037783145.1. Taxonomy (NCBI): domain Eukaryota; kingdom Metazoa; phylum Chordata; class Mammalia; order Perissodactyla; family Equidae; genus Equus; species Equus przewalskii. Next base: position 534,077 of record NW_027228348.1, read on the forward strand.
CCTTTGTAAGAGATGTTCCCGGTAGGCTTTAAGAGCACTGTGCAGAGCGAGTTGTTTCTTAGCTTCCCAAAGAGCTGGAAGCAAGATGCTCTGGGTCCCAACTCGCCCTTTGGAAAGAAGCCTGCACCTTGTGCCTTTCAGCTCTAGGGCAATGTAGCACACCCAGACCAGAAGTTCTACTTCAGCCAGATCAGTCCTGCAGCGAAACTGCGTTTCTCAGGCCTTTGTAAGTGATGTTCCCGGTAGGCTGTAAGAGCACTTTGCAGAGCGAGTTGTTTCTTAGCTTCCCAAATAGCTGGAAGCAAGATGCTCTGGGGCCCAACTCACCCTTTGGAAAGAAGCCTGAACGTTTTGCCTTTCTGCTCTAGGGCAATGTAGCACACCCAGAGCAGAAGTTCTGCTTCAGCCAGATGAGGCCTGCAGAGAAACTGCGTTTCACAGGCCTTTGTAAGAGATGTTCCCGGTAGGCTGTAAGAGCACTGTGCAGAGCGAGTTGTTTCTTAGCTTCCCAAAGAGCTGGAAGCAAGATGCTCTGGGGCCCAACTCGCCCTTTGGAAAGAAGCCTGCACGTTGTGCCTTTCAGCTTTGGGGCAATGTAGCACACCCAGAGCAGTAGTTATGCTGCAGCCAGATGAGGCCTGCAAAGAAACTGGGTTTCACAGGCCTTTGTAAGAGATGTTCCAGGTAGGCTGTGAGAGCACTGTGCAGAGCGAGTTGTTTCTTAGCGTCCCAAAGAGCTGGAAGCAAGATGCTCTGGGTCCGAAATCTCCCTTTGGAAAGAAGCCTGCACCTTGTGCCTTTCAGCTCTAGGGCAATGTCCCCACCCAGAGCAGAAATTCTGCTTCAGCCAGATGAGGCCTGCAAAGAAACTGGGTTTCACAGGCCTTTGTAAGAAATGTACCCGGTAGGCTCTAAGAGCACTGTGCAGAGCGAGTTGTTTCTTAGCTTCCCAGAGAGCTGGAAGCAAGATGCTCTGGGTCCAACTCGCCCTTTGGAAAGAAGCCTGCACGTTGTGCCTTTCAGCTCTAGGGCAATGTAGCACACCCAGAGCAGAAGTTCTACTTCAGCCAGATCAGTCCTGCAGCGAAAATGCGTTTCACAGGCCTTTGTAAGTGATGTTCCCGGTAGGCTGTAAGAGCACTTTGCAGAGCGAGTTGTTTCTTAGCTTCCCAAAGAGCTGGAAGCAAGATGCTCTGGGGCCCAACTCGCCCTTTGGAAAGAAGCCTGCACGTTGTGCCTCTCAGCTCCAGGGCAATGTAGCACACCCAGAGCAGAAGTTCTGCTTCAGCCATATCAGGCCTGCAAAGAAACTGCGTTTCACAGGCCTTTGAAAGAGATGTTCCCGGTAAGCTGTAAGAGCACTGTGCAGAGCGAGTTGTTTCTTAGCTTCCCAAAGAGCTGGAAGCAAGATGCTGTGGGGCCCAACTCGCCCTTTGGAAAGAAGCCTGCACGTTGTGCCTTTCAGGTTTAGGGCAATGTAGCACACCCAGAGCAGTAGTTCTGCTGCAGCCAGATGAGGCCTGCAAAGAAACTGCGTTTCACAGGCCTTTGTAAGACATGTTCCCGGTAGGCTGTGAGAGCACTGTGCAGAGCGAGTTGTTTCTTAGCTTCCCAAAGAGCTGGAAGTAAGAAGCTCTGGGGCCCAACTCGCCCTTTGGAAAGAAGCCTGTACGTTGTGCCTTTCAGCTCTAGGGCAATGTAGCACACCCAGAGCAGAAGTTCTGCGTCAGCGAGATCAGGCCTGCAAAGAAACTCCGTTTCACAGGCCTTTGTTAGAGATGTTCCCGGTAGGCTGTAAGAGCACTGTGCAGAGCGAGTTGTTTCTTAGCTTCCCAAAGAGCTGGAAGCAAGATGCTCTGGGGCCCAACTCGCCCTTTGGAAAGAAGCCTGCACGTTGTGCCTTTCAGGTTTAGGGCAATGTAGCAGACCCAGAGCAGTAGTTCTGCTGCAGCCAGATGAGGCCTGCAAAGAAACTGCGTTTCACAGGCCTTTGTAAGAGATTTTCCCGGTAGGCTGTGAGAGCACTGTGCAGAGCGAGTTGTTTCTTAGCGTCCCAAAGAGCTGGAAGCAAGATGCTCTGGCGACCAACTCGCCCTTTGGAAAGAAGCCTGCAAGTTTTGCCTTTCAGCTCTAGGGAAATGTAGCATACCCAGAGCAGAAGTTCTGCTTCAGCCAGATCAGGCCTGCAGAGAAACTGCGTTTCACAGGACTCTGTAAGTGATGTTCCCGGTAGGCTGTAAGAGCACTTTGCAGAGCGAGTTGTTTCTTAGCTTCCCAAAGAGCTGGAAGCAAGATGCTCTGGGGACCAACTCGCCCTTTGGAAAGAAGCCTGCACTTTGTGCCTTTCTGCTCCAGGGCAATGTAGAGCACCCAGAGCAGAAGTTCTACTTCAACCAGATCAGTCCTGCAGAGAAACTGCGTTTCACAGGCCTTTGTAAGTGATGTTCCCGGTAGGCTGTAAGAGCACTTTGCAGAGCGAGTTGTTTCTTAGCTTCCCAAAGAGCTGGAAGCAAGATGCTCTGGGGCCCAACTCGCCCTTTGGATAGAAGCCTGCACGTTTTGCCTTTCAGCTCCAGGGCAATGTAGAGCACCCAGAGCAGAAGTTCTACTTCAGCCAGATCAGTCCTGCAGAGAAACTGCGTTTCACAGGCCTTTGTAAGTGATGTTCCCGGTAGGCTGTAAGAGCACTTTGCAGAGCGAGTTGTTTCTTAGCTTCCCAAAGAGCTGGAAGCAAGATGCTCTGGGGCCCAACTCGCCCTTTGGAAAGAAGCCTGCACGTTGTGCCTTTCTGATCTAGGGCAATGTAGCACACCCAGAGCAGAAGTTCTGCTTCAGCCAGATCAGGCCTGCAAAGAAACTGGGTTTCACAGGCCTTTGTAAGAGATGTTACCGGTAGGCTGTGAGAGCACTGTGCAGAGCGAGTTGTTTCTTAGCTTCCCAAAAAGCTGCAAGCAAGATGCTCCTGGACCCAACTCGCTCTTTGGAAAGAAGCCTGCACGTTGTGCCTTTCAGCTTTAGGGCAATGTAGCACACCCAGAGCAGTAGTTCTGCTGCAGCCAGATGAGGCCTGCAAAGAAACTGCGTTTCACAGGCCTTTGTAAGAGATGTTCCCGGTAGGCTGTGAGAGCACTGTGCAGAGCGAGTTGTTTCTTAGCTTCCCAAAGAGCTGGAAGCAAGATGCTCTGGGGCCCAACTCTCTCTTTGGAAAGAAGCCTGCACGTTGTCCCTTTCAGCTCTAGGGCAAAGTAGCACACCCAGAACAGAAGTCCTGCTTCAGCCAGATCAGGCCTGCAAAGAAACTGCGTTTCACAGGCCTTTGTAAGAGATGTTCCCGGTAGGCTGTAAGAGCACTGAGCAGAGCGAGTTGTTTCTTAGCTTCCCAAAGAGCTGTAAGCAAGATCCTCTGGGTCCCAGCTCGCCCTTTGGAAAGAAGCCTGCACCTTGTGCCTTTCAGCTCTAGGGCAATGTAGCACACCCAGAGCAGAAGTTCTGCGTCAGCCAGATCAGGCCTGCAAAGAAACTGCGTTTCACAGGTCTTTGTAAGAGATGTTCCCGGTAGGCTGTAAGAGCACTGTGCAGAGCGAGTTGTTTCTTAGCGTCCCAAAGAGCTGGAAGCAAGATGCTCAGGAGACCAACTCGCCCTTTGGAAATAAGCCTGCACGTTTTGCCTTTCAGCTCTAGGGCAATGTAGCATACCCAGAGCTGACGTTCTACTTCAGCCAGACCAGTCCTGCAGAGAAACTGCGTTTCACAGGACTCTGTAAGTGATGTTCCCGGTAGGCTGTAAGAGCACTTTGCAGAGCGAGTTGTTTCTTAGCTTCCCAAAGAACTGGAAGCAAGATGCTCTGGGGACCAACTCACCCTTTGGAAAGAATCCTGCACGTTGTGCCTTTCTGCTCTAGGGCAATGTAGCACACCCAGAGCAGAAGTTCTGCTTCAGCCAGATCAGGCCTGCAGAGAAACTGCGTTTCACAGGCCTTTGTAAGTGGTGTTCCCGGTAGGCTGCAAGAGTACTTTGCAGAGCGAGTTGTTTCTTAGATTCCCAAAGAGCTGGAAGCAAGATGCTCTTGGGCCCAACTTGCCGTTTGGAAAGAAGCCTGCACGTTGTGCCTTTCAGCTCTAGGGCAATGCAGAACACCAGAGCAGAAGTTCTGCTTCAGCCAGATCAGGCCTGCAAAGAAACTGGGTTTCACAGGCCTTTGTAAGGGATGTTGCCGGTAGGCTGTAAGAGCACTGTGCAGAGCGAGTTGCTTCTTAGCTTCCCAAAGAGCTGGAAGCAAGATGCTCTGGGGCCCAACTCGCCCTTTGGATAGAAGCCTGCACATTGTGCCTTTCAGCTCCAGGGCAATGTAGAGCACCCAGAGTAGAAGTTCTACTTCAGCCAGATCAGTCCTGCAGAGAAACTGCGTTTCACAGGCCTTTGTAAGTTATGTTCCCGGTAGGCTGTAAGAGCACTGTGCAGAGCGAGTTGTTTCTTAGCTTCCCAAAGAGCTGGAAGCAAGATGCTCAGGGGCCCAACTCGCCCTTTGGAAAGAAGCCTGCACGTTGTGCCTTTCAGCTGTAGGGCAATGTAGCACACCCAGAGCAGTAGTTCTGCTGCAGCCAGATGAGGCCTGCAAGGAAACTGCGTTTCACAGGCCTTTGTAAGAGATGTTCCCGGTAGGCTGTGAGAGCACTGTGCAGAGCGAGTTGTTTCTTAGCTTCCCAAAGAGCGGGAAGCAAGATGCTCTGTGTCCCAACTCTCTCTTTGGAAAGAAGCCTGCACGTTGTGCCTTTCAGCTCTAGTGCAAAGTAGCACACCCAGAGCAGAAGTCCTGCTTCAGCCAGATCAGGCCTGCAAAGAAACTGCGTTTCACAGGCCTTTGTAAGAGATGTTCCCGGTAGGCTGTAAGAGCACTGTGCAGAGCGAGTTGTTTCTTAGCGTCCCAAAGAGCTGGAAGCAAGATGCTCTGGAGACCAACTCGCCCTTTGGAAAGAAGCCTGCACGTTTTGCCTTTCAGCTCTAGGGCAATGTAGCATACCCAGAGCCGACGTTCTACTTCAGCCATATCAGTCCTGCAGAGAAACTGCGTTTCACAGGACTCTGTAAGTGATGTTCCCGGTAGGCTGTAAGAGCACTTTGCAGAGCGAGTTGTTTCTTAGCTTCCCAAAGAGCTGGAAGCAAGATGCTCTTGGGCCCAACTCGCCGTTTGGAAAGAAGCCTGCACGTTGTGCCTTTCAGCTCTAGGGCAATGCAGAACACCAGAGCAGAAGTTCTGCTTCAGCCAGATCAGGCCTGCAAAGAAACTGGGTTTCACAGGCCTTTGTAAGAGATGTTCCCGGTAGGCTGTAAGAGCACTGTGCAGAGCGAGTTGTTTCTTAGCTTCCCAAAGAGCTGGAAGCAAGATGCTCTGGGTCAAACTCGCCCTTTGGAAAATAGACTGCATGTTGTGCCTTTCAGCTCTAGGGCACTGTAGCACACCCAGAGCAGAAGTTCTACTTCAGCCAGATCAGTCCTGCAGCGAAACTGCGTTTCACAGGCCTTTGTAAGAGATGTTCCTGATAGGCTGTGAGAGCACTGTGCAGAGCGAGTTGTTTCTTAGCTTCCCAAAGAGCTGGAAGCAAGATGCTCTGGGTCCAACTCGCCCTTTGGAAAGAAGCCTGCACGTTGTGCCTTTCAGCTCTAGGGCAATGTAGCACACCCAGAGCAGAAGTTCTACTTCAGCCAGATCAGTCCTGCAGCGAAGCTGCGTTTCACAGGCCTTTGTAAGCGATGTTCCCGGTAGGCTGTAAGAGCACTTTGCAGAGCGAGTTGTTTCTTAGCTTCCCAAAGAGCTGGAAGCAAGATGCTCTGGGGCCCAACTCGCGCTTTGGAAAGAAGCCTGCACCTTGTGCCTTTCTGCTCTAGGGCAATGTAACACACCCAGAGCAGAAGTTCTGCTTCAGCCAGATCAGGCCTGCAAAGAAACTGCGTTTCACAGGCCTTTGTAAGAGATGTTCCCGGTAGGCTGTAAGAGCACTGTGCGGAGCGAGTTGTTTCTTAGCTTCCCAAAGAGCTGGAAGCAAGATGCTCTGGGGCCCAACTCGCCCTTTGGAAAGAAGCCTGCACGTTGTGCCTCTCAGCTCCAGGGCAATGTAGCACACCCAGAGCAGAAGTTCTGCTTCAGCCATATCAGGCCTGCTAAGAATCTGCGTTTCACAGGCCTTTGAAAGAGATGTTCCCGGTAGGCTGTAAGAGCACTGTGCAGAGCGAGTTGTTTCTTAGCTTCCCAAAGAGCTGGAAGCAAGATGCTCTGGGGCCCAACTCGCCCTTTGGAAAGAAGCCTGCACGTTGTGCCTTTCAGGTTTAGGGCAATGTAGCAGACCCAGAGGAGTAGTTCTGCTGCAGCCAGATGAGGCCTGCAAAGAAACTGCGTTTCACAGGCCTTTGTAAGAGATGTTCCCGGTAGGCTGTGAGAGCACTGTGCAGAGCGAGTTGTTTCTTACCTTCCCAAAGAGCTGGAAGCAAGATCCTCTGGGGACCAACTCGCCCTTTGGAAAGAAGCATGTACGTTGTGCCTTTCAGCTCTAGGGCAATGTAGCACACCCAGAGCAGAAGTTCTGCGTCAGCGAGATCAGGCCTGCAAAGAAACTCCGTTTCACAGGCCTTTGTTAGAGATGTTTCCGGTAGGCTGTAAGAGCACTGTGCAGAGCGAGTTGTTTCTTAGCGTCCCAAAGAGCTGGAAGCAAGATGCTCTGGCGACCAACTCGCCCTTTGGAAAGAAGCCTGCACGTTTTGCCTTTCAGCTCTAGGGCAATGTAGCATACCCAGAGCAGAAGTTCTGCTTCAGCCAGATCAGGCCTGCAGAGAAACTGCGTTTCACAGGACTCTGTAAGTGATGTTCCCGGTAGGCTGTAAGAGCACTTTGCAGAGCGAGTTGTTTCTTAGCTTCCCAAAGAGCTGGAAGCAAGATGCTCTGGGGACCAACTCGCCCTTTGGAAAGAAGCCTGCACGTTGTGCCTTTCTGCTCTAGGGCAATGTAGCACACCCAGAGCAGAAGTTCTGCTTCAGCCAGATCAGGCCTGCAAAGAAACTGCGTTTCACAGGCCTTTGTAAGTGGTGTTCCCGGTAGGCTGTAAGAGCACTTTGCAGAGCGACTTGTTTCCTAGCTTCCCAAAGAGCTGGAAGCAAGATGATCTGGGGCCCAACTCGCCCTTTGGAAAGAAGCCTGCACGTTTTGCCTTTCAGCTCTAGGGCAATGGAGCACACCCAGAGCAGAAGTTCTGCTTCAGCCATATCAGGCCTGCAAAGAAACTGCGTTTCACAGGCCTTTGTAAGAGATGTTCCCGGTAGGCTGTAAGAGCACTGTGCAGAGCGAGTTGTTTCTTAGCTTCCCAAAGAGCTGGAAGCAAGATGCTCTGGGTCCCAACTCGCCCTTTGGAAAGAAGCCTGCACCTTGTGCCTTTCAGCTCTAGGGCAATGTAGCACACCCAGAGCAGAAGTTCTACTTCAGCCAGATCAGTCCTGCAGCGAAACTGCGTTTCTCAGGCCTTTGTAAGTGATGTTCCCGGTAGGCTGTAAGAGCACTTTGCAGAGCGAGTTGTTTCTTAGCTTCCCAAATAGCTGGAAGCAAGATGCTCTGGGGCCCAACTCACCCTTTGGAAAGAAGCCTGAACGTTGTGCCTTTCTGCTCTAGGGCAATGTAGCACACCCAGAGCAGAAGTTCTGCTTCAGCCAGATCAGGCCTGCAAAGAAACTGCGTTTCACAGGCCTTTGTAAGAGATGTTCCCGGTAGGCTGTATGAGCACTGTGTAGAGCGAGTTGTTTCTTAGCTTCCCAAAGAGGTGGAAGCAAGATGCTCTGGGGACCAACTCGCCCTTTGGAAAGAAGCCTGCACGTTGTGCCTCTCAGCTCCAGGGCAATGTAGCACACCCAGAGCAGAAGTTCTGCTTCAGCCATATCAGGCCTGCAAAGAAACTGCGTTTCACAGGCCTTTGAAAGAGATGTTCCCGGTAGGCTGTAAGAGCACTGTGCAGAGCGAGTTGTTTCTTAGCTTCCCAAAGAGCTGGAAGCAGGATGCTCTGGGGCCCAACTCGCCCTTTGGAAAGAAGCCTGCACGTTGTGCCTTTCAGCTTTAGGGCAATGTAGCACACCCAGAGCAGTAGTTCTGCTGCAGCCAGATCAGGCCTGCAAAGAAACTGCGTTTCACAGGCCTTTGTAAGAGATGTTCCCGGTAGGCTGTGAGAGCACTGTGCAGAGCGAGTTGTTTCTTAGCTTCAAAAGAGCTGGAAGCAAGAAGCTCTGGGGCCCAACTCGCCCTTTGGAAAGAAGCCTGCACGTTGTGCCTTTCAGCTCTAGGGCAATGTAGCACACCCAGAGCGGAAGTTCTGCGTCAGCGAGATCAGGCCTGCAAAGAAACTGCGTTTCACAGGCCTTTGTAAGAGATGTTCCCGGTAGGCTGTAAGAGCACTGTGCAGAGCGAGTTGTTTGTTAGCGTCCCAAAGAGCTGGAAGCAAGATGCTCTGGCGACCAACTCGCCTTTTGGAAAGAAGCCTGCACGTTTTGCCTTTCAGCTCTAGGGCAATGTAGCACACCCAGAGCAGAAGTTCTGCTTCAGCCAGATCAGGCCTGCAAAGAAACTGCGTTTCACAGGCCTTTGTAAGAGATGTTCCCGGTAGGCTGTAAGAGCACTGTGCAGAGCGAGTTGTTTCTTACCTTCCCAAAGAGCTGGAAGCAAGATGCTCTGGGTCCAACTCGCCCTTTGGAAAGAAGCCTGCACGTTGTGCCTTTCAGCTCTACGGCAATGTAGCACACCCAGAGCAGAAGTTCTACTTCAGCCAGATCAGTCCTGCAGCGAAACTGCGTTTCACAGGCCTTTGTAAGTGATGTTCCCGGTAGGCTGTAAGAGCACCTTGCAGAGCGAGTTGTTTCTTAGCTTCCCAAAGAGCTGGAAGCAAGATGCTCTGGGGCCCAACTCGCCCTTTGGAAAGAAGCCTGCACGTTGTGCCTTTCTGCTCTAGATCAATGTAGCACACCCAAAGCAGAAGTTCTGCTTCAGCCACATCAGGCCTGCAAAGAAACTGGGTTTCACAGGCCTTTGTAAGAGATGTTCCCGGTAGGCTGTAAGAGCACTTTGCAGAGCGAGTTGTTTCTTAGCTTCCCAAAGAGCTGGAAGCAAGATGCTCTGGGGCCCAACTCGCCCTTTGGAAAGAAGCCTGCACGTTGTGCCTCTCAGCTCCAGGGCAATGTAGCACACCCAGAGCAGAAGTTCTGCTTCAGCCATATCAGGCCTGCAAAGAAACTGCGTTTCACAGGCCTTTGAAAGAGATGTTCCCGGTAAGCTGTAAGAGCACTGTGCAGAGCGAGTTGTTTCTTAGCTTCCCAAAGAGCTGGAAGCAAGATGCTGTGGGGCCCAACTCGCCCTTTGGAAAGAAGCCTGCACGTTGTGCCTTTCAGGTTTAGGGCAATGTAGCACACCCAGAGCAGTAGTTCTGCTGCAGCCAGATGAGGCCTGCAAAGAAACTGCGTTTCACAGGCCTTTGTAAGACATGTTCCCGGTAGGCTGTGAGAGCACTGTGCAGAGCGAGTTGTTTCTTAGCTTCCCAAAGAGCTGGAAGCAAGATGCTCTGGGGCCCAACTCGCCCTTTGGAAAGAAGCCTGCACGTTGTGCCTTTCAGGTTTAGGGCAATGTAGCAGACCCAGAGCAGTAGTTCTGCTGCAGCCAGATGAGGCCTGCAAAGAAACTGCGTTTCACAGGCCTTTGTAAGAGATTTTCCCGGTAGGCTGTGAGAGCACTGTGCAGAGCGAGTTGTTTCTTAGCGTCCCAAAGAGCTGGAAGCAAGATGCTCTGGCGACCAACTCGCCCTTTGGAAAGAAGCCTGCAAGTTTTGCCTTTCAGCTCTAGGGAAATGTAGCATACCCAGAGCAGAAGTTCTGCTTCAGCCAGATCAGGCCTGCAGAGAAACTGCGTTTCACAGGACTCTGTAAGTGATGTTCCCGGTAGGCTGTAAGAGCACTTTGCAGAGCGAGTTGTTTCTTAGCTTCCCAAAGAGCTGGAAGCAAGATGCTCTGGGGACCAACTCGCCCTTTGGAAAGAAGCCTGCACTTTGTGCCTTTCTGCTCCAGGGCAATGTAGAGCACCCAGAGCAGAAGTTCTACTTCAACCAGATCAGTCCTGCAGAGAAACTGCGTTTCACAGGCCTTTGTAAGTGATGTTCCCGGTAGGCTGTAAGAGCACTTTGCAGAGCGAGTTGTTTCTTAGCTTCCCAAAGAGCTGGAAGCAAGATGCTCTGGGGCCCAACTCGCCCTTTGGATAGAAGCCTGCACGTTTTGCCTTTCAGCTCCAGGGCAATGTAGAGCACCCAGAGCAGAAGTTCTACTTCAGCCAGATCAGTCCTGCAGAGAAACTGCGTTTCACAGGCCTTTGTAAGTGATGTTCCCGGTAGGCTGTAAGAGCACTTTGCAGAGCGAGTTGTTTCTTAGCTTCCCAAAGAGCTGGAAGCAAGATGCTCTGGGGCCCAACTCGCCCTTTGGAAAGAAGCCTGCACGTTGTGCCTTTCTGATCTAGGGCAATGTAGCACACCCAGAGCAGAAGTTCTGCTTCAGCCAGATCAGGCCTGCAAAGAAACTGGGTTTCACAGGCCTTTGTAAGAGATGTTACCGGTAGGCTGTGAGAGCACTGTGCAGAGCGAGTTGTTTCTTAGCTTCCCAAAAAGCTGCAAGCAAGATGCTCCTGGACCCAACTCGCTCTTTGGAAAGAAGCCTGCACGTTGTGCCTTTCAGCTTTAGGGCAATGTAGCACACCCAGAGCAGTAGTTCTGCTGCAGCCAGATGAGGCCTGCAAAGAAACTGCGTTTCACAGGCCTTTGTAAGAGATGTTCCCGGTAGGCTGTGAGAGCACTGTGCAGAGCGAGTTGTTTCTTAGCTTCCCAAAGAGCTGGAAGCAAGATGCTCTGGGGCCCAACTCTCTCTTTGGAAAGAAGCCTGCACGTTGTCCCTTTCAGCTCTAGGGCAAAGTAGCACACCCAGAACAGAAGTCCTGCTTCAGCCAGATCAGGCCTGCAAAGAAACTGCGTTTCACAGGCCTTTGTAAGAGATGTTCCCGGTAGGCTGTAAGAGCACTGAGCAGAGCGAGTTGTTTCTTAGCTTCCCAAAGAGCTGTAAGCAAGATCCTCTGGGTCCCAGCTCGCCCTTTGGAAAGAAGCCTGCACCTTGTGCCTTTCAGCTCTAGGGCAATGTAGCACACCCAGAGCAGAAGTTCTGCGTCAGCCAGATCAGGCCTGCAAAGAAACTGCGTTTCACAGGTCTTTGTAAGAGATGTTCCCGGTAGGCTGTAAGAGCACTGTGCAGAGCGAGTTGTTTCTTAGCGTCCCAAAGAGCTGGAAGCAAGATGCTCAGGAGACCAACTCGCCCTTTGGAAATAAGCCTGCACGTTTTGCCTTTCAGCTCTAGGGCAATGTAGCATACCCAGAGCTGACGTTCTACTTCAGCCAGACCAGTCCTGCAGAGAAACTGCGTTTCACAGGACTCTGTAAGTGATGTTCCCGGTAGGCTGTAAGAGCACTTTGCAGAGCGAGTTGTTTCTTAGCTTCCCAAAGAACTGGAAGCAAGATGCTCTGGGGACCAACTCACCCTTTGGAAAGAATCCTGCACGTTGTGCCTTTCTGCTCTAGGGCAATGTAGCACACCCAGAGCAGAAGTTCTGCTTCAGCCAGATCAGGCCTGCAGAGAAACTGCGTTTCACAGGCCTTTGTAAGTGGTGTTCCCGGTAGGCTGCAAGAGTACTTTGCAGAGCGAGTTGTTTCTTAGATTCCCAAAGAGCTGGAAGCAAGATGCTCTTGGGCCCAACTTGCCGTTTGGAAAGAAGCCTGCACGTTGTGCCTTTCAGCTCTAGGGCAATGCAGAACACCAGAGCAGAAGTTCTGCTTCAGCCAGATCAGGCCTGCAAAGAAACTGGGTTTCACAGGCCTTTGTAAGGGATGTTGCCGGTAGGCTGTAAGAGCACTGTGCAGAGCGAGTTGCTTCTTAGCTTCCCAAAGAGCTGGAAGCAAGATGCTCTGGGGCCCAACTCGCCCTTTGGATAGAAGCCTGCACATTGTGCCTTTCAGCTCCAGGGCAATGTAGAGCACCCAGAGTAGAAGTTCTACTTCAGCCAGATCAGTCCTGCAGAGAAACTGCGTTTCACAGGCCTTTGTAAGTTATGTTCCCGGTAGGCTGTAAGAGCACTGTGCAGAGCGAGTTGTTTCTTAGCTTCCCAAAGAGCTGGAAGCAAGATGCTCAGGGGCCCAACTCGCCCTTTGGAAAGAAGCCTGCACGTTGTGCCTTTCAGCTGTAGGGCAATGTAGCACACCCAGAGCAGTAGTTCTGCTGCAGCCAGATGAGGCCTGCAAGGAAACTGCGTTTCACAGGCCTTTGTAAGAGATGTTCCCGGTAGGCTGTGAGAGCACTGTGCAGAGCGAGTTGTTTCTTAGCTTCCCAAAGAGCGGGAAGCAAGATGCTCTGTGTCCCAACTCTCTCTTTGGAAAGAAGCCTGCACGTTGTGCCTTTCAGCTCTAGTGCAAAGTAGCACACCCAGAGCAGAAGTCCTGCTTCAGCCAGATCAGGCCTGCAAAGAAACTGCGTTTCACAGGCCTTTGTAAGAGATGTTCCCGGTAGGCTGTAAGAGCACTGTGCAGAGCGAGTTGTTTCTTAGCGTCCCAAAGAGCTGGAAGCAAGATGCTCTGGAGACCAACTCGCCCTTTGGAAAGAAGCCTGCACGTTTTGCCTTTCAGCTCTAGGGCAATGTAGCATACCCAGAGCCGACGTTCTACTTCAGCCATATCAGTCCTGCAGAGAAACTGCGTTTCACAGGACTCTGTAAGTGATGTTCCCGGTAGGCTGTAAGAGCACTTTGCAGAGCGAGTTGTTTCTTAGCTTCCCAAAGAGCTGGAAGCAAGATGCTCTTGGGCCCAACTCGCCGTTTGGAAAGAAGCCTGCACGTTGTGCCTTTCAGCTCTAGGGCAATGCAGAACACCAGAGCAGAAGTTCTGCTTCAGCCAGATCAGGCCTGCAAAGAAACTGGGTTTCACAGGCCTTTGTAAGAGATGTTCCCGGTAGGCTGTAAGAGCACTGTGCAGAGCGAGTTGTTTCTTAGCTTCCCAAAGAGCTGGAAGCAAGATGCTCTGGGTCAAACTCGCCCTTTGGAAAATAGACTGCATGTTGTGCCTTTCAGCTCTAGGGCACTGTAGCACACCCAGAGCAGAAGTTCTACTTCAGCCAGATCAGTCCTGCAGCGAAACTGCGTTTCACAGGCCTTTGTAAGAGATGTTCCTGATAGGCTGTGAGAGCACTGTGCAGAGCGAGTTGTTTCTTAGCTTCCCAAAGAGCTGGAAGCAAGATGCTCTGGGTCCAACTCGCCCTTTGGAAAGAAGCCTGCACGTTGTGCCTTTCAGCTCTAGGGCAATGTAGCACACCCAGAGCAGAAGTTCTACTTCAGCCAGATCAGTCCTGCAGCGAAGCTGCGTTTCACAGGCCTTTGTAAGCGATGTTCCCGGTAGGCTGTAAGAGCACTTTGCAGAGCGAGTTGTTTCTTAGCTTCCCAAAGAGCTGGAAGCAAGATGCTCTGGGGCCCAACTCGCGCTTTGGAAAGAAGCCTGCACCTTGTGCCTTTCTGCTCTAGGGCAATGTAACACACCCAGAGCAGAAGTTCTGCTTCAGCCAGATCAGGCCTGCAAAGAAACTGCGTTTCACAGGCCTTTGTAAGAGATGTTCCCGGTAGGCTGTAAGAGCACTGTGCGGAGCGAGTTGTTTCTTAGCTTCCCAAAGAGCTGGAAGCAAGATGCTCTGGGGCCCAACTCGCCCTTTGGAAAGAAGCCTGCACGTTGTGCCTCTCAGCTCCAGGGCAATGTAGCACACCCAGAGCAGAAGTTCTGCTTCAGCCATATCAGGCCTGCTAAGAATCTGCGTTTCACAGGCCTTTGAAAGAGATGTTCCCGGTAGGCTGTAAGAGCACTGTGCAGAGCGAGTTGTTTCTTAGCTTCCCAAAGAGCTGGAAGCAAGATGCTCTGGGGCCCAACTCGCCCTTTGGAAAGAAGCCTGCACGTTGTGCCTTTCAGGTTTAGGGCAATGTAGCAGACCCAGAGGAGTAGTTCTGCTGCAGCCAGATGAGGCCTGCAAAGAAACTGCGTTTCACAGGCCTTTGTAAGAGATGTTCCCGGTAGGCTGTGAGAGCACTGTGCAGAGCGAGTTGTTTCTTACCTTCCCAAAGAGCTGGAAGCAAGATCCTCTGGGGACCAACTCGCCCTTTGGAAAGAAGCATGTACGTTGTGCCTTTCAGCTCTAGGGCAATGTAGCACACCCAGAGCAGAAGTTCTGCGTCAGCGAGATCAGGCCTGCAAAGAAACTCCGTTTCACAGGCCTTTGTTAGAGATGTTTCCGGTAGGCTGTAAGAGCACTGTGCAGAGCGAGTTGTTTCTTAGCGTCCCAAAGAGCTGGAAGCAAGATGCTCTGGCGACCAACTCGCCCTTTGGAAAGAAGCCTGCACGTTTTGCCTTTCAGCTCTAGGGCAATGTAGCATACCCAGAGCAGAAGTTCTGCTTCAGCCAGATCAGGCCTGCAGAGAAACTGCGTTTCACAGGACTCTGTAAGTGATGTTCCCGGTAGGCTGTAAGAGCACTTTGCAGAGCGAGTTGTTTCTTAGCTTCCCAAAGAGCTGGAAGCAAGATGCTCTGGGGACCAACTCGCCCTTTGGAAAGAAGCCTGCATGTTGTGCCTTTCTGCTCTAGGGCAATGTAGCACACCCAGAGCAGAAGTTCTGCTTCAGCCAGATCAGGCCTGCAAAGAAACTGCGTTTCACAGGCCTTTGTAAGTGGTGTTCCCGGTAGGCTGTAAGAGCACTTTGCAGAGCGACTTGTTTCCTAGCTTCCCAAAGAGCTGGAAGCAAGATGATCTGGGGCCCAACTCGCCCTTTGGAAAGAAGCCTGCACGTTTTGCCTTTCAGCTCTAGGGCAATGGAGCACACCCAGAGCAGAAGTTCTGCTTCAGCCATATCAGGCCTGCAAAGAAACTGCGTTTCACAGGCCTTTGTAAGAGATGTTCCCGGTAGGCTGTAAGAGCACTGTGCAGAGCGAGTTGTTTCTTAGCTTCCCAAAGAGCTGGAAGCAAGATGCTCTGGGTCCCAACTCGCCCTTTGGAAAGAAGCCTGCACCTTGTGCCTTTCAGCTCTAGGGCAATGTAGCACACCCAGAGCAGAAGTTCTACTTCAGCCAGATCAGTCCTGCAGCGAAACTGCGTTTCTCAGGCCTTTGTAAGTGATGTTCCCGGTAGGCTGTAAGAGCACTTTGCAGAGCGAGTTGTTTCTTAGCTTCCCAAATAGCTGGAAGCAAGATGCTCTGGGGCCCAACTCACCCTTTGGAAAGAAGCCTGAACGTTGTGCCTTTCTGCTCTAGGGCAATGTAGCACACCCAGAGCAGAAGTTCTGCTTCAGCCAGATCAGGCCTGCAAAGAAACTGCGTTTCACAGGCCTTTGTAAGAGATGTTCCCGGTAGGCTGTATGAGCACTGTGTAGAGCGAGTTGTTTCTTAGCTTCCCAAAGAGGTGGAAGCAAGATGCTCTGGGGACCAACTCGCCCTTTGGAAAGAAGCCTGCACGTTGTGCCTCTCAGCTCCAGGGCAATGTAGCACACCCAGAGCAGAAGTTCTGCTTCAGCCATATCAGGCCTGCAAAGAAACTGCGTTTCACAGGCCTTTGAAAGAGATGTTCCCGGTAGGCTGTAAGAGCACTGTGCAGAGCGAGTTGTTTCTTAGCTTCCCAAAGAGCTGGAAGCAGGATGCTCTGGGGCCCAACTCGCCCTTTGGAAAGAAGCCTGCACGTTGTGCCTTTCAGCTTTAGGGCAATGTAGCACACCCAGAGCAGTAGTTCTGCTGCAGCCAGATCAGGCCTGCAAAGAAACTGCGTTTCACAGGCCTTTGTAAGAGATGTTCCCGGTAGGCTGTGAGAGCACTGTGCAGAGCGAGTTGTTTCTTAGCTTCAAAAGAGCTGGAAGCAAGAAGCTCTGGGGCCCAACTCGCCCTTTGGAAAGAAGCCTGCACGTTGTGCCTTTCAGCTCTAGGGCAATGTAGCACACCCAGAGCGGAAGTTCTGCGTCAGCGAGATCAGGCCTGCAAAGAAACTGCGTTTCACAGGCCTTTGTAAGAGATGTTCCCGGTAGGCTGTAAGAGCACTGTGCAGAGCGAGTTGTTTGTTAGCGTCCCAAAGAGCTGGAAGCAAGATGCTCTGGCGACCAACTCGCCTTTTGGAAAGAAGCCTGCACGTTTTGCCTTTCAGCTCTAGGGCAATGTAGCACACCCAGAGCAGAAGTTCTGCTTCAGCCAGATCAGGCCTGCAAAGAAACTGCGTTTCACAGGCCTTTGTAAGAGATGTTCCCGGTAGGCTGTAAGAGCACTGTGCAGAGCGAGTTGTTTCTTACCTTCCCAAAGAGCTGGAAGCAAGATGCTCTGGGTCCAACTCGCCCTTTGGAAAGAAGCCTGCACGTTGTGCCTTTCAGCTCTACGGCAATGTAGCACACCCAGAGCAGAAGTTCTACTTCAGCCAGATCAGTCCTGCAGCGAAACTGCGTTTCACAGGCCTTTGTAAGTGATGTTCCCGGTAGGCTGTAAGAGCACCTTGCAGAGCGAGTTGTTTCTTAGCTTCCCAAAGAGCTGGAAGCAAGATGCTCTGGGGCCCAACTCGCCCTTTGGAAAGAAGCCTGCACGTTGTGCCTTTCTGCTCTAGATCAATGTAGCACACCCAAAGCAGAAGTTCTGCTTCAGCCACATCAGGCCTGCAAAGAAACTGGGTTTCACAGGCCTTTGTAAGAGATGTTCCCGGTAGGCTGTGAGAGCACTGTGCAGAGCGTGTTGTTTCTTAGCTTCCCAAAGAGCTGGAAGCAAGATGCTCTGGGGCCCAACTCGCCCTTTGGAAAGAATCCTGCACGTTGTGCCTCTCAGCTCTAGGGCAATGTAGCACACCCAGAGCAGAAGTTCTGCTTCAGCCATATCAGGCCTGCAAAGAAACTGCGTTTCACAGGCCTTTGAAAGAGATGTTCCTGGTAGGCTGTAAGAGCTCGGTGCGGAGCGAGTTGTTTCTTAGCTTCCCAAAGAGCTGGAAGCAAGATGCTCTTGGGCACAACTCGCCCTTTGGAAAGAAGCCTGCACGTTGTGCCTTTCAGCTCTAGGGCAATGTAGCACACCCAGAGCAGTAGTTCTGCTGCAGCCAGATGAGGCCTGCAAAGAAACTGCGTTTCACACGCCTTTGTAAGAGATGTTCCCGGTAGGCTGTGAGAGCACTGTGCAGACCGAGTTGTTTCTTAGCTTCCCAAAGAGCTGGAAGCAAGATGCTCTGGGGCAAAAATCGCCCTTTGGAAAGAAGCCTGCACGTTGTGCCTTTCAGCTCTAGGGCATTGTAGCACACCCAGAGCAGAAGTTCTGCTTCAGCCAGATGAGGCCTGCAGAGAAACTGCGTTTCACAGGCCTTTGTAAGAGATGTTCCCGGTAGGCTGTAAGAGCACTGTGCAGAGCGAGTTGTTTCTTAGCTTCCCAAAGAGCTGGAAGCAAGATGCTCTGGGGCCCAACTCGCCCTTTGGAAAGAAGCCTGCACGTTGTGCCTTTCAGCTTTGGGGCAATGTAGCACACCCAGAGCAGTAGTTATGCTGCAGCCAGATGAGGCCTGCAAAGAAACTGTGTTTCACAGGCCTTTGTAAGAGATGTTCCAGGTAGGCTGTGAGAGCACTGTGCAGAGCGAGTTCTTTCTTAGCGTCCCAAAGAGCTGGAAGCAAGATGCTCTGGGTCCCAAATCTCCCTTTGGAAAGAAGCCTGCACCTTGTGCCTTTCAGCTCTAGGGCAATGTAGCCCACCCAGAGCAGAAATTCTGCTTCAGCCAGATGAGGCCTGCAAAGAAACTGGGTTTCACAGGCCTTTGTAAGAAATGTACCCGGTAGGCTCTAAGAGCACTGTGCAGAGCGAGTTGTTTCTTAGCTTCCCAAAGAGCTGGAAGCAAGATGCTCTGGGTCCAACTCGCCCTTTGGAAAGAAGCCTGCACGTTGTGCCTTTCAGCTCTAGGGCAATGTAGCACACCCAGAGCAGAAGTTCTACTTCAGCCAGATCAGTCCTGCAGCGAAACTGCGTTTCACAGGCCTTTGTAAGTGATGTTCCCGGTAGGCTGTAAGAGCACTTTGCAGAGCGAGTTGTTTCTTAGCTTCCCAAAGAGCTGGAAGCAAGATGCTCTGGGGCCCAACTCGCCCTTTGGAAAGAAGCCTGCACGTTGTGCCTCTCAGCTCCAGGGCAATGTAGCACACCCAGCGCAGAAGTTCTGCTTCAGCCATATCAGGCCTGCAAAGAAACTGCGTTTCACAGGCCTTTGAAAGAGATGTTCCCGGTAAGCTGTAAGAGCACTGTGCAGAGCGAGTTGTTTCTTAGCTTCCCAAAGAGCTGGAAGCAAGATGCTCTGGGGCCCAACTCGCCCTTTGGAAAGAAGCCTGCACGTTGTGCCTTTCAGGTTTAGGGCAATGTAGCACACCCAGAGCAGAAGTTCTGCTTCAGCCAGATCAGGCCTGCAAAGAAACTGCGTTTCACAGGCCTTTGTAAGTGGTGTTCCCGGTAGGCTGTAAGAGCACTTTGCAGAGCGAGTTGTTTCCTAGCTTCCCAAAGAGCTGGAAGCAAGATGCTCTGGGGCCCAACTCGCCCTTTGGAAAGAAGCCTGCACGTTGTGCCTCTCAGCTCCAGGGCAATGTAGCACACCCAGAGCAGAAGTTCTGCTTCAGCCATATCAGGCCTGCAAAGAAACTGCGTTTCACAGGCCTTTGTAAGTGGTGTTCCCGGTAGGCTGTAAGAGCACTTTGCAGAGCGAGTTGTTTACTAGCTTCCCAAAGATCTGGAAGTAAGATGCTCTGGGGCCCAACTCGCCCTTTGGAAAGAAGCCTGCATGTTTTGCCTTTCAGCTCTAGGGCAATGGAGCACACCCAGAGCAGAAGTTCTGCTTCAGCCATATCAGGCCTGCAAAGAAACTGCGTTTCACAGGCCTTTGTAAGAGATGTTCCCGGTAGGCTTTAAGAGCACTGTGCAGAGCGAGTTGTTTCTTAGCTTCCCAAAGAGCTGGAAGCAAGATGCTCTGGGTCCCAACTCGCCCTTTGGAAAGAAGCCTGCACCTTGTGCCTTTCAGCTCTAGGGCAATGTAGCACACCCAGAGCAGAAGTTCTACTTCAGCCAGATCAGTCCTGCAGCGAAACTGCGTTTCTCAGGCCTTTGTAAGTGATGTTCCCGGTAGGCTGTAAGAGCACTTTGCAGAGCGAGTTGTTTCTTAGCTTCCCAAATAGCTGGAAGCAAGATGCTCTGGGGCCCAACTCACCCTTTGGAAAGAAGCCTGAACGTTGTGCCTTTCTGCTCTAGGGCAATGTAGCACACCCAGAGCAGAAGTTCTGCTTCAGCCAGATGAGGCCTGCAAAGAAACTGTGTTTCACAGGCCTTTGTAAGAGATGTTCCCGGTAGGCTGTGAGAGCACTGTGCAGAGCGAGTTGTTTCTTAGCTTCCCAAAGAGCTGGAAGCAAGATGCTCTGGGTCCGAAATCTCCCTTTGGAAAGAAGCCTGCACCTTGTGCCTTTCAGCTCTAGGGCAATGTCCCCACCCAGAGCAGAAATTCTGCTTCAGCCAGATGAGGCCTGCAAAGAAACTGGGTTTCACAGGCCTTTGTAAGAAATGTACCCGGTAGGCTCTAAGAGCACTGTGCAGAGCGAGTTGTTTCTTAGCTTCCCAGAGAGCTGGAAGCAAGATGCTCTGGGACCCAACTCGCCCTTTGGAAAGAAGCCTACACGTTGTGCCTTTCAGCTTTAGGGCAATGTAGCACACCCAGAGCAGTAGTTCTGCTGCAGCCAGATGAGGCCTGCAAAGAAACTGCGTTTCACAGGCCTTTGTAAGAGACGTTCCCGGTAGGCTGTGAGAGCACTGTGCAGAGCGAGTTGTTTCTTAGCTTCCCAAAGAGCTGGAAGCAAGATGCTCTGGGTCCCAACTCTCTCTTTGGAAAGAAGCCTGCACGTTCTGCCTTTCTGCTCTAGGGCAATGTAGCACACCCTGCGCAGAAGTTCTGCTTCATCCAGATCAGGCCTGCAAAGAAACTGCGTTTCACAGGCCTTTGTAAGAAGTGTACCCGGTAGGCTGTGAGAGCACTGTGCAGAGCGAGTTGTTTCTTAGCTTCCCAAAGAGCTGGAAGCAAGATGCTCTGGGTCCAACTCACCCTTTGGAAAATAGACTGCACGTTGTGCCTTTCAGCTCTAGGGCAATGTAGCACACCCAGAGCAGAAGTTCTACTTCAGCCAGATCAGTCCTGCAGCGAAACTGCGTTTCACAGGCCTTTGTAAGAGATGTTCCCGGTAGGCTGTAAGAGCAGTTTGCAGAGCGAGTTGTTTCTTAGCGTCCCAAAGACCTGGAAGCAAGATGCTCTGGGGCCCAACTCGCCCTTTGGAAAGAATCCTGCACGTTGTGCCTTTCAGGTCTATGGCAATGTAGCACACCCAGAGCAGAAGTTCTGATTCAGCCAGATCAGGCCTGTAAAGAAACTGCGTTTCACAGGCCTTTGTAAGAGATGTTCCCGGTAGGCTGTAAGAGCACTGTGCAGAGCGAGTAGTTTCTAAGCTTCCCAAAGAGCTGGAAGCAAGATGCTCTGGGGCCGAACTCGCCCTTTGGAAAGAAGCCTGCACGTTGTGCCTTTCTGCTCTAGGGCAATGTAGCACACCCAGAGCTGAAGTTCTGCTTCAGCCAGATCAGGCCTGCAAAGAAACTGCGTTTCACAGGCCTTTGTAAGAGATGTTCCCGGTAGGCTGTAAGAGCACTGTGCAGAGCGAGTTGTTTCTTAGCTTCCCAAAGAGCTGGAAGCAAGATGCTGTGGGGCCCAACTCGCCCTTTGGAAAGAAGCCTGCACGTTGTGCCTTTCAGCTCTAGGGCAATGTAGCACACCCAGAGCAGAAGTCCTACTTCAGCCAGATCAGGCCTGCAAAGAAACTGCGTTTCACAGGCCTTTGAAGAGATGTTCACAGTAGGCTGTAAGAGCAGTGTGCAGAGCGAGTGGTTTCTTAGCTTCCCAAAGAGCTGGAAGCAAGATGCTGTGGGGCCCAACTCGCCCTTTGGAAAGAAGCCTGCACGTTGTGCCTTTCAGCTCTAGGACAAAGTAGCACACCCAGAGCAGAAGTCCTACTTCAGCCAGATCAGGCCTGCAAAGAAACTGGGTTTCACAGGCCTTTGGAAGAGATGTTCCCGGTAGGCTGTAAGAGCACTGTGCAGAGCGAGTTGTTTCTTAGCTTCCCAAAGAGCTGGAAGCAAGATGCTGTGGGGCCCAACTCGCCCTTTGGAAAGAAGCCTGCACGTTGTGCCTCTCAGCTCCAGGGCAATGTAGCACACCCAGAGCAGAATTTCTGCTTCAGCCATATCAGGCCTGCAAAGAATCTGCGTTTCACAGGCCTTTGAAAGAGATGTTACCGGTAGGCTGTAAGAGCACTGTGCAGAGCGAGTTGTTTCTTAGCTTCCCAAAGAGCTGGAAGCAAGATGCTCTGGGGCCCAACTCGCCCTTTGGAAAGAAGCCTGCACGTTGTGCCTTTCAGGTTTAGGGCAATGTAGCAGACCCAGAGCAGTAGTTCTGCTGCAGCCAGATGAGGCCTGCAAAGAAACTGCGTTTCACAGGCCTTTGTAAGAGATGTTCCCGGTAGGCTGTGAGAGCACTGTGCAGAGCGAGTTGTTTCTTAGCTTCCCAAAGAGCTGGAAGCAAGATGCTCTGGGGACCAACTCGCCCTTTGGAAAGAAGCCTGCACGTTGTGCCTTTCTGCTCTAGGGCAATGTAGCACACCCAGAGCAGAAGTTCTGCTTCAGCCAGATCAGGCCTGCAAAGAAACTGCGTTTCACAGGCCTTTGTAAGTGGTGTTCCCGGTAGGCTGTAAGAGCACTTTGCAGAGCGAGTTGTTTCCTAGCTTCCCAAAGAGCTGGAAGCAAGATGCTCTGGGGCCCAACTCGCCCTTTGGAAAGAAGCCTGCACGTTTTGCCTTTCAGCTCTAGGGCAATGGAGCACACCCAGAGCAGAAGTTCTGCTTCAGCCATATCAGGCCTGCAAAGAAACTGCGTTTCACAGGCCTTTGTAAGAGATGTTCCCGGTAGGCTGTAAGAGCACTGTGCAGAGCGAGTTGTTTCTTAGCTTCCCAAAGAGCTGGAAGCAAGATGCTCTGGGTCCCAACTCGCCCTTTGGAAAGAAGCCTGCACCTTGTGCCTTTCAGCTCTAGGGCAATGTAGCACACCCAGAGCAGAAGTTCTACTTCAGCCAGATCAGTCCTGCAGCGAAACTGCGTTTCTCAGGCCTTTGTAAGTGATGTTCCCGGTAGGCTGTAAGAGCACTTTGCAGAGCGAGTTGTTTCTTAGCTTCCCAAATAGCTGGAAGCAAGATGCTCTGGGGCCCAACTCACCCTTTGGAAAGAAGCCTGAACGTTGTGCCTTTCTGCTCTAGGGCAATGTAGCACACCCAGAGCAGAAGTTCTGCTTCAGCCAGATCAGGCCTGCAAAGAAACTGCGTTTCACAGGCCTTTGTAAGAGATGTTCCCGGTAGGCTGTATGAGCACTGTGTAGAGCGAGTTGTTTCTTAGCTTCCCAAAGAGGTGGAAGCAAGATGCTCTGGGGACCAACTCGCCCTTTGGAAAGAAGCCTGCACGTTGTGCCTCTCAGCTCTAGGGCAATGTAGCACACCCAGAGCAGAAGTTCTGCTTCAGCCATATCAGGCCTGCAAAGAAACTGCGTTTCACAGGCCTTTGAAAGAGATGTTCCCGGTAGGCTGTAAGAGCACTGTGCAGAGCGAGTTGTTTCTTAGCTTCCCAAAGAGCTGGAAGCAGGATGCTCTGGGGCCCAACTCGCCCTTTGGAAAGAAGCCTGCACGTTGTGCCTTTCAGCTTTAGGGCAATGTAGCACACCCAGAGCAGTAGTTCTGCTGCAGCCAGATCAGGCCTGCAAAGAAACTGCGTTTCACAGGCCTTTGTAAGAGATGTTCCCGGTAGGCTGTGAGAGCACTGTGCAGAGCGAGTTGTTTCTTAGCTTCAAAAGAGCTGGAAGCAAGAAGCTCTGGGGCCCAACTCGCCCTTTGGAAAGAAGCCTGCACGTTGTGCCTTTCAGCTCTAGGGCAATGTAGCACACCCAGAGCGGAAGTTCTGCGTCAGCGAGATCAGGCCTGCAAAGAAACTGCGTTTCACAGGCCTTTGTAAGAGATGTTCCCGGTAGGCTGTAAGAGCACTGTGCAGAGCGAGTTGTTTGTTAGCGTCCCAAAGAGCTGGAAGCAAGATGCTCTGGCGACCAACTCGCCTTTTGGAAAGAAGCCTGCACGTTTTGCCTTTCAGCTCTAGGGCAATGTAGCACACCCAGAGCAGAAGTTCTGCTTCAGCCAGATCAGGCCTGCAAAGAAACTGCGTTTCACAGGCCTTTGTAAGAGATGTTCCCGGTAGGCTGTAAGAGCACTGTGCAGAGCGAGTTGTTTCTTACCTTCCCAAAGAGCTGGAAGCAAGATGCTCTGGGTCCAACTCGCCCTTTGGAAAGAAGCCTGCACGTTGTGCCTTTCAGCTCTACGGCAATGTAGCACACCCAGAGCAGAAGTTCTACTTCAGCCAGATCAGTCCTGCAGCGAAACTGCGTTTCACAGGCCTTTGTAAGTGATGTTCCCGGTAGGCTGTAAGAGCACCTTGCAGAGCGAGTTGTTTCTTAGCTTCCCAAAGAGCTGGAAGCAAGATGCTCTGGGGCCCAACTCGCCCTTTGGAAAGAAGCCTGCACGTTGTGCCTCTCAGCTCTAGATCAATGTAGCACACCCAAAGCAGAAGTTCTGCTTCAGCCATATCAGGCCTGCAAAGAAACTGCGTTTCACAGGCCTTTGAAAGAGATGTTCCTGGTAGGCTGTAAGAGCTCGGTGCGGAGCGAGTTGTTTCTTAGCTTCCCAAAGAGCTGGAAGCAAGATGCTCTTGGGCACAACTCGCCCTTTGGAAAGAAGCCTGCACGTTGTGCCTTTCAGCTCTAGGGCAATGTAGCACACCCAGAGCAGTAGTTCTGCTGCAGCCAGATGAGGCCTGCAAAGAAACTGCGTTTCACACGCCTTTGTAAGAGATGTTCCCGGTAGGCTGTGAGAGCACTGTGCAGACCGAGTTGTTTCTTAGCTTCCCAAAGAGCTGGAAGCAAGATGCTCTGGGGCAAAAATCGCCCTTTGGAAAGAAGCCTGCACGTTGTGCCTTTCAGCTCTAGGGCATTGTAGCACACCCAGAGCAGAAGTTCTGCTTCAGCCAGATGAGGCCTGCAGAGAAACTGCGTTTCACAGGCCTTTGTAAGAGATGTTCCCGGTAGGCTGTAAGAGCACTGTGCAGAGCGAGTTGTTTCTTAGCTTCCCAAAGAGCTGGAAGCAAGATGCTCTGGGGCCCAACTCGCCCTTTGGAAAGAAGCCTGCACGTTGTGCCTTTCAGCTTTGGGGCAATGTAGCACACCCAGAGCAGTAGTTATGCTGCAGCCAGATGAGGCCTGCAAAGAAACTGTGTTTCACAGGCCTTTGTAAGAGATGTTCCAGGTAGGCTGTGAGAGCACTGTGCAGAGCGAGTTCTTTCTTAGCGTCCCAAAGAGCTGGAAGCAAGATGCTCTGGGTCCCAAATCTCCCTTTGGAAAGAAGCCTGCACCTTGTGCCTTTCAGCTCTAGGGCAATGTAGCCCACCCAGAGCAGAAATTCTGCTTCAGCCAGATGAGGCCTGCAAAGAAACTGGGTTTCACAGGCCTTTGTAAGAAATGTACCCGGTAGGCTCTAAGAGCACTGTGCAGAGCGAGTTGTTTCTTAGCTTCCCAAAGAGCTGGAAGCAAGATGCTCTGGGTCCAACTCGCCCTTTGGAAAGAAGCCTGCACGTTGTGCCTTTCAGCTCCAGGGCAATGTAGCACACCCAGCGCAGAAGTTCTGCTTCAGCCATATCAGGCCTGCAAAGAAACTGCGTTTCACAGGCCTTTGAAAGAGATGTTCCCGGTAAGCTGTAAGAGCACTGTGCAGAGCGAGTTGTTTCTTAGCTTCCCAAAGAGCTGGAAGCAAGATGCTCTGGGGCCCAACTCGCCCTTTGGAAAGAAGCCTGCACGTTGTGCCTTTCAGGTTTAGGGCAATGTAGCACACCCAGAGCAGAAGTTCTGCTTCAGCCAGATCAGGCCTGCAAAGAAACTGCGTTTCACAGGCCTTTGTAAGTGGTGTTCCCGGTAGGCTGTAAGAGCACTTTGCAGAGCGAGTTGTTTCCTAGCTTCCCAAAGAGCTGGAAGCAAGATGCTCTGGGGCCCAACTCGCCCTTTGGAAAGAAGCCTGCACGTTGTGCCTTTCTGCTCTAGATCAATGTAGCACACCCAAAGCAGAAGTTCTGCTTCAGCCACATCAGGCCTGCAAAGAAACTGGGTTTCACAGGCCTTTGTAAGAGATGTTCCCGGTAGGCTGTAAGAGCACTGTGCAGAGCGTGTTGTTTCTTAGCTTCCCAAAGAGCTGGAAGCAAGATGCTCTGGGGCCCAACTCGCCCTTTGGAAAGAATCCTGCACGTTGTGCCTCTCAGCTCTAGGGCAATGTAGCACACCCAGAGCAGAAGTTCTGCTTCAGCCATATCAGGCCTGCAAAGAAACTGCGTTTCACAGGCCTTTGAAAGAGATGTTCCTGGTAGGCTGTAAGAGCTCGGTGCGGAGCGAGTTGTTTCTTAGCTTCCCAAAGAGCTGGAAGCAAGATGCTCTTGGGCACAACTCGCCCTTTGGAAAGAAGCCTGCACGTTGTGCCTTTCAGCTCTAGGGCAATGTAGCACACCCAGAGCAGTAGTTCTGCTGCAGCCAGATGAGGCCTGCAAAGAAACTGCGTTTCACACGCCTTTGTAAGAGATGTTCCGGTAGGCTGTGAGAGCACTGTGCAGACCGAGTTGTTTCTTAGCTTCCCAAAGAGCTGGAAGCAAGATGCTCTGGGGCAAAAATCGCCCTTTGGAAAGAAGCCTGCACGTTGTGCCTTTCAGCTCTAGGGCATTGTAGCACACCCAGAGCAGAAGTTCTGCTTCAGCCAGATGAGGCCTGCAGAGAAACTGCGTTTCACAGGCCTTTGTAAGAGATGTTCCCGGTAGGCTGTAAGAGCACTGTGCAGAGCGAGTTGTTTCTTAGCTTCCCAAAGAGCTGGAAGCAAGATGCTCTGGGGCCCAACTCGCCCTTTGGAAAGAAGCCTGCACGTTGTGCCTTTCAGCTTTGGGGCAATGTAGCACACCCAGAGCAGTAGTTATGCTGCAGCCAGATGAGGCCTGCAAAGAAACTGTGTTTCACAGGCCTTTGTAAGAGATGTTCCAGGTAGGCTGTGAGAGCACTGTGCAGAGCGAGTTCTTTCTTAGCGTCCCAAAGAGCTGGAAGCAAGATGCTCTGGGTCCCAAATCTCCCTTTGGAAAGAAGCCTGCACCTTGTGCCTTTCAGCTCTAGGGCAATGTAGCCCACCCAGAGCAGAAATTCTGCTTCAGCCAGATGAGGCCTGCAAAGAAACTGGGTTTCACAGGCCTTTGTAAGAAATGTACCCGGTAGGCTCTAAGAGCACTGTGCAGAGCGAGTTGTTTCTTAGCTTCCCAAAGAGCTGGAAGCAAGATGCTCTGGGTCCAACTCGCCCTTTGGAAAGAAGCCTGCACGTTGTGCCTTTCAGCTCTAGGGCAATGTAGCACACCCAGAGCAGAAGTTCTACTTCAGCCAGATCAGTCCTGCAGCGAAACTGCGTTTCACAGGCCTTTGTAAGTGATGTTCCCGGTAGGCTGTAAGAGCACTTTGCAGAGCGAGTTGTTTCTTAGCTTCCCAAAGAGCTGAAAGCAAGATGCTCTGGGGCCCAACTCGCCCTTTGGAAAGAAGCCTGCACGTTGTGCCTCTCAGCTCCAGGGCAATGTAGCACACCCAGCGCAGAAGTTCTGCTTCAGCCATATCAGGCCTGCAAAGAAACTGCGTTTCACAGGCCTTTGAAAGAGATGTTCCCGGTAAGCTGTAAGAGCACTGTGCAGAGCGAGTTGTTTCTTAGCTTCCCAAAGAGCTGGAAGCAAGATGCTCTGGGGCCCAACTCGCCCTTTGGAAAGAAGCCTGCACGTTGTGCCTTTCAGGTTTAGGGCAATGTAGCACACCCAGAGCAGAAGTTCTGCTTCAGCCAGATCAGGCCTGCAAAGAAACTGCGTTTCACAGGCCTTTGTAAGTGGTGTTCCCGGTAGGCTGTAAGAGCACTTTGCAGAGCGAGTTGTTTCCTAGCTTCCCAAAGAGCTGGAAGCAAGATGCTCTGGGGCCCAACTCGCCCTTTGGAAAGAAGCCTGCACGTTGTGCCTCTCAGCTCCAGGGCAATGTAGCACACCCAGAGCAGAAGTTCTGCTTCAGCCATATCAGGCCTGCAAAGAAACTGCGTTTCACAGGCCTTTGTAAGTGGTGTTCCCGGTAGGCTGTAAGAGCACTTTGCAGAGCGAGTTGTTTACTAGCTTCCCAAAGAGCTGGAAGCAAGATGCTCTGGGGCCCAACTCGCCCTTTGGAAAGAAGCCTGCATGTTTTGCCTTTCAGCTCTAGGGCAATGGAGCACACCCAGAGCAGAAGTTCTGCTTCAGCCATATCAGGCCTGCAAAGAAACTGCGTTTCACAGGCCTTTGTAAGAGATGTTCCCGGTAGGCTTTAAGAGCACTGTGCAGAGCGAGTTGTTTCTTAGCTTCCCAAAGAGCTGGAAGCAAGATGCTCTGGGTCCCAACTCGCCCTTTGGAAAGAAGCCTGCACCTTGTGCCTTTCAGCTCTAGGGCAATGTAGCACACCCAGAGCAGAAGTTCTACTTCAGCCAGATCAGTCCTGCAGCGAAACTGCGTTTCTCAGGCCTTTGTAAGTGATGTTCCCGGTAGGCTGTAAGAGCACTTTGCAGAGCGAGTTGTTTCTTAGCTTCCCAAATAGCTGGAAGCAAGATGCTCTGGGGCCCAACTCACCCTTTGGAAAGAAGCCTGAACGTTGTGCCTTTCTGCTCTAGGGCAATGTAGCACACCCAGAGCAGAAGTTCTGCTTCAGCCAGATGAGGCCTGCAGAGAAACTGCGTTTCACAGGCCTTTGTAAGAGAGGTTCCCGGTAGGCTGTAAGAGCACTGTGCAGAGCGAGTAGTTTCTTAGCTTCCCAAAGAGCTGGAAGCAAGATGCTCTGGGGCCCAACTCGCCCTTTGGAAAGAAGCCTGCACGTTGTGCCTTTCAGCTCTAGGGCAATGTAGCACACCCAGAGCAGTAGTTATGCTGCAGCCAGATGAGGCCTGCAAAGAATCTGTGCTTCACAGGCCTTTGTAAGAGATGTTCCAGGTAGGCTGTGAGAGCACTGTGCAGAGCGAGTTGTTTCTTAGCGTCCCAAAGAGCTGGAAGCAAGATGCTCTGGGTCCGAAATCTCCCTTTGGAAAGAAGCCTGCACCTTGTGCCTTTCAGCTCTAGGGCAATGTCCCCACCCAGAGCAGAAATTCTGCTTCAGCCAGATGAGGCCTGCAAAGAAACTGGGTTTCACAGGCCTTTGTAAGAGAATGTTTACCGGTAGGCTCTAAGAGCACTGTGCAGAGCGAGTTGTTTCTTAGCTTCCCAAAGAGCTGGAAGCAAGATGCTCTGGTTCAACTCGCCCTTTGGAAAGAAGCCTGCACGTTGTGCCTTTCAGCTCCAGGGCAATGTAGCACACCCAGCGCAGAAGTTCTGCTTCAGCCATATCAGGCCTGCAAAGAAACTGCGTTTCACAGGCCTTTGAAAGAGATGTTCCCGGTAAGCTGTAAGAGCACTGTGCAGAGCGAGTTGTTTCTTAGCTTCCCAAAGAGCTGGAAGCAAGATGCTCTGGGGCCCAACTCGCCCTTTGGAAAGAAGCCTGCACGTTGTGCCTTTCAGGTTTAGGGCAATGTAGCACACCCAGAGCAGAAGTTCTGCTTCAGCCAGATCAGGCCTGCAAAGAAACTGCGTTTCACAGGCCTTTGTAAGTGGTGTTCCCGGTAGGCTGTAAGAGCACTTTGCAGAGCGAGTTGTTTCCTAGCTTCCCAAAGAGCTGGAAGCAAGATGCTCTGGGGCCCAACTCGCCCTTTGGAAAGAAGCCTGCACGTTGTGCCTTTCTGCTCTAGATCAATGTAGCACACCCAAAGCAGAAGTTCTGCTTCAGCCACATCAGGCCTGCAAAGAAACTGGGTTTCACAGGCCTTTGTAAGAGATGTTCCCGGTAGGCTGTAAGAGCACTGTGCAGAGCGTGTTGTTTCTTTAGCTTCCCAAAGAGCTGGAAGCAAGATGCTCTGGGGCCCAACTCGCCCTTTGGAAAGAATCCTGCACGTTGTGCCTCTCAGCTCTAGGGCAATGTAGCACACCCAGAGCAGAAGTTCTGCTTCAGCCATATCAGGCCTGCAAAGAAACTGCGTTTCACAGGCCTTTGAAAGAGATGTTCCTGGTAGGCTGTAAGAGCTCGGTGCGGAGCAAGTTGTTTCTTAGCTTCCCAAAGAGCTGGAAGCAAGATGCTCTTGGGCACAACTCGCCCTTTGGAAAGAAGCCTGCACGTTGTGCCTTTCAGCTCTAGGGCAATGTAGCACACCCAGAGCAGTAGTTCTGCTGCAGCCAGATGAGGCCTGCAAAGAAACTGCGTTTCACACGCCTTTGTAAGAGATGTTCCGGTAGGCTGTGAGAGCACTGTGCAGACCGAGTTGTTTCTTAGCTTCCCAAAGAGCTGGAAGCAAGATGCTCTGGGGCAAAAATCGCCCTTTGGAAAGAAGCCTGCACGTTGTGCCTTTCAGCTCTAGGGCATTGTAGCACACCCAGAGCAGAAGTTCTGCTTCAGCCAGATGAGGCCTGCAGAGAAACTGCGTTTCACAGGCCTTTGTAAGAGATGTTCCCGGTAGGCTGTAAGAGCACTGTGCAGAGCGAGTTGTTTCTTAGCTTCCCAAAGAGCTGGAAGCAAGATGCTCTGGGGCCCAACTCGCCCTTTGGAAAGAAGCCTGCACGTTGTGCCTTTCAGCTTTGGGGCAATGTAGCACACCCAGAGCAGTAGTTATGCTGCAGCCAGATGAGGCCTGCAAAGAAACTGTGTTTCACAGGCCTTTGTAAGAGATGTTCCAGGTAGGCTGTGAGAGCACTGTGCAGAGCGAGTTCTTTCTTAGCGTCCCAAAGAGCTGGAAGCAAGATGCTCTGGGTCCCAAATCTCCCTTTGGAAAGAAGCCTGCACCTTGTGCCTTTCAGCTCTAGGGCAATGTAGCCCACCCAGAGCAGAAATTCTGCTTCAGCCAGATGAGGCCTGCAAAGAAACTGGGTTTCACAGGCCTTTGTAAGAAATGTACCCGGTAGGCTCTAAGAGCACTGTGCAGAGCGAGTTGTTTCTTAGCTTCCCAAAGAGCTGGAAGCAAGATGCTCTGGGTCCAACTCGCCCTTTGGAAAGAAGCCTGCACGTTGTGCCTTTCAGCTCTAGGGCAATGTAGCACACCCAGAGCAGAAGTTCTACTTCAGCCAGATCAGTCCTGCAGCGAAACTGCGTTTCACAGGCCTTTGTAAGTGATGTTCCCGGTAGGCTGTAAGAGCACTTTGCAGAGCGAGTTGTTTCTTAGCTTCCCAAAGAGCTGAAAGCAAGATGCTCTGGGGCCCAACTCGCCCTTTGGAAAGAAGCCTGCACGTTGTGCCTCTCAGCTCCAGGGCAATGTAGCACACCCAGCGCAGAAGTTCTGCTTCAGCCATATCAGGCCTGCAAAGAAACTGCGTTTCACAGGCCTTTGAAAGAGATGTTCCCGGTAAGCTGTAAGAGCACTGTGCAGAGCGAGTTGTTTCTTAGCTTCCCAAAGAGCTGGAAGCAAGATGCTCTGGGGCCCAACTCGCCCTTTGGAAAGAAGCCTGCACGTTGTGCCTTTCAGGTTTAGGGCAATGTA